>NC_080175.1:47949399-48249399 GCF_950295315.1 Erinaceus europaeus | reverse complement strand
AATTACAACCCTTCAGCTTCATCACTCGGGTGAGACCTTTCCTTTCATAGTATTCTCTAATTCCATTCCAGGTGTTCCACTCCCCAATAAAGTCCCCAAACCTAGATATAGTCCAGGTCCCTTGAGATAGAGTATAGGTTCACCTGTTCCCATAAACTAGGGGAAAAATATATACCTGAAAACAGAAGTACACAAGAGCATGCAGGGAATACCCCCCAACACTTCATCTGCATTATCCCAGTCTTTAGGTCCATGATTGTTCAACAATTTGTTTGGCTTTGTATGTTAACTCTCTTTTCAGCCACCAGGTTCCCAATGCTGATCAGACTTCCCTGGATAGACAACCCCATCAATGTATACTGGAGCACCACTTCCTCAGAGCCCCACCCTACTAGGGAAAGAGAGAGACAGACTAGGAGTATGGATAGACCAGTCAACTCCCATGTTCAGTGGGGAAGCAATTACAGAAGCCAGACCTTCCACCCTCTGCAACCCACAACAACCCTGGATCCATACTCCCATACTCCCAGATTGATAGAGTGGGAAGGCTATCAGGGGAGGGTGTGGGATGTGGAGATTGGGTTATGGGAATTGTGCGGAATTGTACACCTCTTATTCTATGGTTTTGTTAATGTCTCCTTTCTTAAATAAATTTTAAAAAGCAAAATATATATAGTAATAGTTTCCATAAAGTTTTCTTGAATTCATTTGGAAAGCCATCTGTTCCAGGAATTTTGTTGTTAGGAAGATTCATAATAACTGTTTTGATTTCTTTGTCTGTGATTGTTGCATTTAGGGTTTATAGTTTATAGTTCTTGCTTCACTTTTGAAACTGTAATGGTTTCTAGTATTTCTTCCATTTCTTTCAGAAACTCTAGCTTGGTGGAGTATAGTTCTTCATAAATCTTCACATTATTTTTTGGATTTCTGTGGTGTCAGTTGTGATACTTCCCCTATCATTTACAATTGTATTTATTTGAGTCTTCTCCCTTTTTTTTAGTAAGTCTGGCTAGGGATCTGTCCATTTTGTTTAATTTTTCAAGGAAACAACATTTTATCTTTTTAATAGTTCACTTATTTTCTGCTGGAGCTCACCTGGGGTGGCTCCAGCCAGGAGGTAAGCTTATCGATCCTCTCTCACCAGTTCTAGGGACTGCCTGATAAAGAAGGAGGACTCAGGGAGCATTTTGGCACAAACAGTCATTTTATTTGAGGGTGGGCTTGGGTATATATAAAAGTTAAATAAAGAACATTTTTCAAATACATCAGAAAGTACAGGTTTCTTAAAGGTCAGCTTGCCCCTGTCGTAGGGGGCTGGTATGACAAGAATCAATGCGATAAATAAAGGTCAAGGCAATTATTCTGCATGTTGTAGGCAGGTTAATTATCCAAAGGCATTTGAGAGAAACATAGGGGTTAAACCAGTAAGGTGAGATAGAGAGAAGAAAAACAAGGATTGATGTAAATCATAGATATCAAAAGTATTAAGGAAATAGCATTTTGGGGCTTCATTGTCTGGTGTTGGGGAGGTGTATGATAGAGTGTGCTCTCCTTATTGATCAAAAGGTGAAGTGGATGTGTGAACTTTGAGTGACTTTTGAACTTTAAATGAACCTTAAAGCATGCAGACATGTGGCCTGCTAGCAGGGAGAAACTAAGTGTAAGGGGCCTGTAGGATTTCTGTAAGCTTGAGAGACTAACAAGGAGAAACTGAGTCTGTGTAGGCTTTTCCCTCTTGGCTCATCTCTATAAGGAGAGAGGCTAACAAGTGAGGTGTCTTTCTAGACCTCCATCCGAGGATCTACCAAGCTTTCACATAGTCCTACAGTTTTCAATGTTGTTTATTTTTGCTCCAATTTTAGTCATACCTGTCCTTATCATTGCTTTAGGGTTGCTTTGTTACTCTTCATCTAAGTCCTTAAGGTGTGCATTAAGGTAATTTGTTTGAGCTTTTTCTTTTTATTTAATGTGTGAGTGTATGGCTATGAGTTTTCCTCTCAGTGCTGCTTTAGCTGTGTCCCAAATAGTTTCATAGCTTGCATCTTCATTTTCTTTTGTTTTCAGGAATATTTGAATTGATCGCTTGAGCGCCTCTTTGACACAGCAGTTTTAAGCAGCATGTTGTTGGGTTTCCAAATTTTGTGACTTTTTAGTAATTTTTTTTAATGTTAGCTTTACTCCACTGTTTTCTGAGAAGATACTTGATATAATTTCAATGCTATTGAATTTGTTGATACTGTCTTTGTGGCCTAACATATGGTCTGTTTTTGAAGATGTGCTGTGTGGATTTGAAAAGAATGTATAGTGGTCCGGGAGGTGGTGCAGTGTATAAAACTTTGGATTCTCAATGAATGGGTCCCGAGTTTGATTCCCAGAAGCACATGTACAAGAGTAATGGCTAGTTCTTTCTCTCCTCCTATCTTTCTCATAAATAAATAAATACATAAATTCTTAAAAAAAGAATGTGTATTCCAGTTTTGGGGGTGAAGAACTCTGGAAATGTACAGGTCTAGTCTGCCCATCTCTTCATTTAATTCTCTTGTTTCTCTGTGGATTCTCTGCTTTGTTGATACAAGTTTGAGAATGGGGTCTTGAAGTCTCTCATTATTATTGTATTTCTATTGATGTATTTTTGTAATTATTTCAGTAGGTTTTTGATGTATTTACATGGTCCCTCACTGGGTGAATAGATGTTAATAATTGTTAAATCTTCTTGGTTGATTGATCCTCTAATCATTATGTAATGGCCTTGCCAATATTTCATTACTTTATTTAATTTAAAGTCTACGGTGTCAGAGATGAGAATGGCTGCTCCTTCCCTTTGTTGTGGTCCATTAGCCTGTATGACAGTTTTCCATGATTTTACTTTAAGTCTGTGTTTATCCTGTTGGGTCAGATGAGATTCTTGAAATCAGCATATGGTTGGGTTTTTGCTGGAGCTCATGTGGGTTAACTCTCATCCAGGAAGGTAAATTTACCAAGTTCCCATCACTAGTTCAAGAAACTACGTGAAAAGAAAGAAACTCAGGGAGGATTCTGGTACAAACACACTCATTTATGGGGGGGGGGGGGTTGGGTTAATATAGAAAGCTAGACAAAGAACAGTTTTCACATACATCAGAATTCACAGGTTTCTTAAAAGTCATCATGCTCCTATGGTGGGGGGTGTTATGACAAGAGTTGATACATAAAGATCAATACAATTAGTCTCCTGATGCAGGCATTCAATTATACAAAGGTATTTGAGAGAAGAATAGTGATTGAATCAGTAAGGTGAAATAGAGAAGGAAGAACAAGGCTTTAAAGACATCAAAAGGGCTCCAGGATATAAGGGCCTGGGGGGCTTTTCACTTGTCCTGTCCAGTGTTAGGAATGTGGGATAGGATGTGCTCTTCCTTTGTGATCAAAAGGTGAAGTGGAATGTGTGAACTCTGAGTGAGTGAATTCTAAAACAGTTAACCATTTGGCTGACAGAAGGGGAACTAAGTGAGAGAGTGTGAATTTTGGGAGTCTTACAGAGGGCAAGCTGAGTCTGATAGACTTTTGTCTCTTGGCTCATCTATATGGAGAGAGGGTAAAAAAAGAGGGGTCTTTTAAGACCTCCATCCATGAAGATGGGGGGAGCTGCCCTAAGCTCTACCAAACTTCCACACAGTGCCACAGGATTTGTTTTCTGATCCATCGACTCACTCAATGCCTTTAAATGGGTGATTTTAAGCCATTGACATTTATTGATATTTTGGATTTAAGGTTTTGCAGTGTCATTATTAAAAATATTTTATTTGCTCTGATATATGGCATGTATTATGGTGATGTTCTTGTTTATAAGAGGTCTTATAGAACCGATTTCAATGCAGGCTTTTGGTGGTTGCCTCCTTTAAGTTGCCCATCTGAGAAGGTATTGATCCCTCCATCTGATTTGAATGAAAGTCTAGCAGGATATATTATCCTTGGTTGAAACCATTTTTCATTGATGGCTCGATAGATATGTTGCTATTCTCTTCTGGCTTTTAGAGTCTGAGTGGAGAAGTCTGCTGATAGTCTTATGGGTTTTCCCCTGTATGTGACTTTTTGTTTTTCTCTTTCATCCTTAAGGTTCCTTTCTTTATCCTTCTTTTCATTGTAACAAAGATGTATCCTGGTGTCTTCAGGTCTCAGTTGATTGTTTTGGATTCTCTTTAATCTCAGTGCTCTTTCTACTGTTTAGGTCTGAGAAGTTCTCTTCTATTATTTCATATAGATGTTTACTTACCCTTTATATCTTCCTCCGGTAGACCAATTATGTGAATGGTACTTCTGTTAAGCTGGTCCCATCTCTCTCTTTCTCTTTTTTCCCAATGTTTCTCATTCTATTTTTTAGCTCTTTCACCTCTTTCTCAGTTTTTTCTGGTTCATACTCTGGATAATTCTGCTTTCTGCTTCTGTTAATCTGTTTTACTTCCCCTCAGCTACCTTCTTCAGTTCAGTTATAGTAATAGCTTTTTCTGCTAATTGTCCTTTTAGTTCACATATTTCAGCTTTCAGTTCTCTAATCACCTCGAGTTAGTTAGTATTTTCCTTGAGGGTCTCATCTGTTGTTTCCCTGTTTATAGTAGTCCTTTCTTCTGTAGTTCTCTTCATTTCTGTAATTATTAGTTATACTATTGCTTCAATACTCTTCTTATCTATGATTACTTTGGGCTTATTTGGAGTTTCTCCTGGGATTTTAAAGTGGTTTTATTTTTGTGTTCTGTGCTTTTTCAGTTGTGTTTTGAGTACAAGCCACACTACTCTAAAGACTTTTCACAAATGCAGTCACAAATCTCAGAAAGTACAGTAGTCACTGAAGAAAAGATTGATGCAGATAAACCAATATAGTTAACAAAACACTACCTTCATCCCCCTAAATAGAGGGGGAGACAAAGCAATAATAAACAATTAATCAAATCAACTGTCCAGTATAAATTATAGCAATTATGAGTAGAAAGCAAAAGAAAAAAGAGATATATATAGAGAGAGTCCACTCTGAATCAGATATCTTCCATAAATAATTCACAAATGAGTGTCAGTGAATTCAGAAAGCAAGAGAAGGTAGAAGAAGGAAAAATAAAAAGAGTGAAAGGAAGATTTTTTTAATTAGCTAGGAGAAGAGCAAAATAATGGTAGAAGGAATAGGAAAAGAGAAACAAGGTCCTTCCATAATAGCTAGCACACCCAATTACCTATCAATGCAAAAAGCAATAACAGTTAATTTTGGTCAACCTGAAGAGGAGGAAAAAGGGACACGTGTATATAACAAGATTTAGAGCATAAATTTGAGTAAAAAAAAAACTCTAACAGGCAGTCTGTAGCTTGGAGAGTTCCAGATTGGCTGCATGCAGCTTTTCTAAACAAACCAAAGACAAACAATCATAATAATTATATAAAAAGAAAAAAAAAAAAAAACCTCTGCTAGTCTTTCCCAGGCAGGGATGAGGCCCTGATTGGTCAGGTTCTGGCACTCAAATAGAGCTCCAGCTTCCAAAAAAAAAAAAAAAAAAGATTGGAATGACACCAAAGCTGGACCAGGAATCTCGGTTGGGAAAGAATTTAGCTCCACAGGAAGCCTGCTAGGAGCAGTTCACCAGCCCATGGGGGTCGGTTTTGGGGTGTGGGGAAAGGGTGAGTTCAGGAATAGTCAAGCCAAATATTTTCCTTTCTTTGTCCTTTTGGCATGTGTTTACCAGCTCAAGAGTAGGTTATAGTAGGACTCTTTTTTTTTTTTTTTTTGGTGTCATCCTAACCACCCCTTGCTCCCGCTTATCACTGATAGTCAGAAATCCTTCTCTCTCCCAAGAATCCCAGGTTAACAGCTGCTTTTTTTTTTCTGGAGCTCACACCAGGTGTTGTCTCCAAGTCGCCATCTTGGATCTGCCCCTAACTTAACCAATTTAATCAATATGAGAGGGATGAAATAAAGTGAATGTCTTGGGATTTTTAATACATAGACTTCAGTTCTGAGTATATATTAATTTAATGTAAGCACTTAAGTTTTCAGGTTAGTAAACTGATATAAACACTGGGCTTAAATTGTCACTGCATTTCTAATAGTAACTTTTTAAAAAATATTATATCACCTATAATCTTTGACCAGGGAGACCAAAAGCAGCTGGCCATGTCAGTATGAGATATAGTTATTTATAAATATCATTAAATTGTATTCATTGTTTTAAGGGCTTGTATGGAACCTAATGTACTTTTCTCTATTTCCTTCAAGATTCTTTTAATTTATACAGTTTGATATTACAGCTGATGATCTCAAGCAAATCAATGCAATCAGTGTCACATTGACATGTTTCACTTCAAACTATGTTCAGAGATGCAAGAACTGGGATGTCAACCCTCTAGGTGCAGTACTTTTGTGAGACCTTTCTTAGCTCATAGGGATCCTAAGTTATATGATGGCTGGCACACGTCTTACAAAGTATAGAGCCTAGATACAGAACAAGGCCCATAAGAGCGGGTAAATACATTAAAAGTGTATGTTAGTGTGCAGTGACTCAATAAGTTCAGTAAGCAAGTAGAAAGACCTAAAAAGGGAACCATAAAGTATATAATTAAGTATCCTCTACTTAGACCTAGATGCCCTCCTCACAAACTTCTTATTTAACTTCCCTCAATCACTGTAACTCTAACTCTGTCAGATAAAGAAAGGGCTACAAAAGCTGGATAATGGCAAGAGACTGGCATCCTTTAATGATAGAACTTTTGGTCACTACCAGGATACTCCATCACCTGAGGCCCTAGTCAGAGAACCCTGGGACTCCCACAGAGATACAATGGGCTTATATATATAGCAGATCCCTCTTTCCACTATTAATGAATGGACAAATTATGGTGTGGTTGTTTATGTTACAGAAAATCCTAACAATGAGACTTTGAAAATCAACCCAATTGCCCAATAATTTGATTATAGCAATAACTATCTATTGCCTTCTTAAACCCTAAGACTGCAGGAACCTCTCACGTCATTTATAAAACCTATATTTCCCCCAGTCCTGGAACCTCTAGGGTGTGGCTCACTTTCCAGCATACTTCTCTCAATTA
The DNA here is from genome assembly GCF_950295315.1 of Erinaceus europaeus. NCBI lineage: Eukaryota > Metazoa > Chordata > Mammalia > Eulipotyphla > Erinaceidae > Erinaceus > Erinaceus europaeus. The sequence continues at coordinate 48,242,334 of NC_080175.1, read as the reverse complement.
ATACCAACTGATACTGCATCTACTGATACCAATCTATTCAATGTAATGAATACCACCTCAGCATGCTTTACTTAGGAATGTGTACTGAGACGTCAGGCAAGCCTTTAGCATTATTACTCGGGTGAGACCTCTTCTTTTTCATAGGACTCCTTAATTCTATGTAGTCCACATCCCAACAAAGCCTCAAAACCTAGATATAGACCAGGTACCATGAGATAGGGCATATTTTCACATATGTCCATAAATTAGGGCAAAATATTATACCTTAAACTAAAAGTGCAAAATAGTTTGCAATGAGTCAATAAATGAAGCAAGCAAGTATAAATACCTAAAAAGACAACTTAAAGTACTTAATGAAATAGTTTATACTTAGACAGAGATACCTTCCTAATATACTTTCTATTAAACTTCCCTCAATCCCTTCAAAGCTAACCTTAGCAAAGTAAAGACTACAAAAGCTGAATAAGGGAAGAGACTGCCATACTTTAATGATGAATCTTTACTTATTATTAGACCACCACAACAGCTGGTGCCTTAGTCTAGGGGTCCTGTGATTCTCACACAAACACAATGAGCCTATACCTCAAATAGATCCCTCTCTCAATTGTCACTGCTCATCTCCATCAGCAACAACATAATGGACCTCTTTGGGGTGCTCCATAGACCGTACCCTCAATGTGGATCAACAATGGTAGAGAATGTTCCATTCTCTGCAGTCTCTGAAATTGGGGCAACTTAGAACTTTACTACTCACGACCAGAATGTGAGTTCAGATCTACAGGGATGCAGAGGTCACATGGGCTTCTAAGCTGTATATGGGACCCTAATCACGTCAAATCAAAGGGGTTTATAGTCAGCAATGTTGTACACATTCTCCATATTTGGGAGCTACACTATTCCCTGATACAGCTTTCCAGTACTTTTTATTTCCTTTTTATAAATAATAAAAGAGAAAAATCTATATCATCTAGATGACTAAACACATTCAGAAAAATAAGGACCAATGTCATTAACAAAATATTTTTCAAATAAATTTATTTTAAATGAAAATAATTTCTGGAGTTTAGACTGTGGCACAACTGGTTAAACACACAAATTACAGTGTGCAAGGTCCCTGGTGAAGACTCTGGTCCATAACTTCAGGGGGGAAACTTCATAACTATTGAAGGAGAGCTACAGGTGTAAAATAATAAAATTTATTAAATAAATTAAAAATCTTCTCCACCAGAGGAAATCAGACACTGCTAGTCTTATCAGAGGAAGAATAAGGAGTATGAGGAACAGGAGTAGGATGAGGAGAAGGAGAGGAGGAGAAAGGGGAGGAAGAACAGGAGGAGAAAATAAATAAAAAGGAGAAAGAACAAGAAGAGGAAGAGGTGGAGGAAGAAGAAAATGACATTTCTAAGTAATCATAGGGGCAGAGGAATATAGTACATTGGTTATTCAAAGAAACTCTCATGCCTGAGGCTCTGAAGTCACAGATTCAACCCCTGGAAACACCGCAAGCCAGAGCTGAATCATTAATAGATCTGAGTGGTAGTAATAGATCTAAAAAAGGAAATGAATGCAGGGTCATAGGGTGAAAATATATGAAAGCATATCTACAACCTTGAGAGAACTGCTGCAACTTTCTATGGAGAATAGAGGTGATAGGTGTAGGGTTAATTGTGAAAGCATGGTAAGAGCATAGGGGAACTCCCATCATAAAGATGGAGGTCTGAAAAGACAATCCACCTGTCAGTCTCTCCCTTTCAGGGGTTGAGCATGGAGAAAAAACTTTCCTAAATCAGTTTCCTCTTGTCAGTCTCCCAAGTTTCACAAGAAACTACACCCCCTAACACTTAGCTCATTTCCTGCTTAAAGTTCACTATAATTCACCTGCTTTTGATCACACAAACTCCATTCTGCCTTGACTAAAAGGCCTTTCTTTTATTCCATTCACCTCCTCCACTTTGGTCTAACTCCTCAATCTTATCTCTCTGCCTCCTTGGCTCTTTTCTTTCTACTTCTTTCTTGCCACTAATCACTCTGGAATTCACCTTTACCACTATCAGTTCTCTTAATTCTTTAGAACTTTTGCCATGATGGTTCTGACCTTCAAAGCCCACCACTATTGCCTCATGTGAAATTTTTCCTTTGTTCCTTCCCTTCTGCTACTTAAACCCTGCCTTCTGTACAAGAAAGTAGATAATTTGTGATTAAAATAGTCTCCTGGTCCTTTTCTGCTTTTAGCCACTAGAGTTAACATGAGGGGCCAATAACAAGCCTTACCTCTGCTGTGAGGCCCCCTACGTGTGTACCAGCAGATGGGGATATATATATTGGCTGGGGGAACAATATGTACATTTATACTTATTATCCTATAATTTGGTAAATCAATATTAAACCACTAATAAAATATAATCTAAAAATGGGAAAAATATTAATTTCTGATCAGGAAAATACAACTTAAATGAGATACCACTTTTCAACTGTATAAATGTCATGCATTATAAAATACAGAGATAGGGCAGGCATAGATAACATAATGATTATGCAAAGAGACAATCAAACCTGAGACTCTGAAGTCCCATGCATCACCATAAGCCAGAGCTAAGCAGTGCTCTAGTAAAATAAAGAAATAAATGGAGAAAGGAAGAAAGAAGACAGAGAGGAAGGGAAGGAAGAAAGAAAGAATATACAAAGACAACAACTGTTGAAAGACTGCTGCTGGAAAAGAACCTTCCTATAATGTTAGTGGGAATAGAAATCGACCCACCCTCTACATGGAGTCTTGTAATATTACAAGGAATGGATATATCCTATAATCCAACAATGTAGAGACATGAGATGTGGTTAAAGGTAACAAATAAATCTATCCAAACAGACCTGTGCACTCTATGTCCATAGCTGCACAATCTGTTATAGCACCAAATTGGAAGCAGTTCCAATGTCAAACAACAGGTGACTAACTTACATAAGTTGTGTTCTATATTCGTGATGGCATTTGACATATAAATTCAACATTTCATCTCCATATTTTGTGTGTCTACAAGACATATGTTCCCCCAACCTAGTTATTATCCATCATCATGCCCAAGGACACTATTTTCCCTCTATTTCAACTGTTTGATGATATAGAACCATCCACATTGTGAGTCATAAACATGGCAAAGCATATACTGTCTCTCTGGTTAACAATCTTTTTAGCAATTACACTTTTTTCTAAGCGTGTTATGCAATACCAATTAATAAGGGATATTTTCCTTATAATCAGATGGTGGAGTTTAAAGTGTTTTCAGGTATTAATTGGTGGTGCACCTGGTTGAGTGTCCAGATTACAAGACACAGCTATTACATATCAAGTTCCAGTGCCCCACCTGCAGGGTGAAAGCTTCTTCAGAAGTGGTAAAGTGTGCTGCTGCTGCTGTCCTCCTTCTCCTTCTTCTTCTTTTCTTTTTCTTTCTTTCTTTCTTTCTTTCTTCCTTCCTTCCTTTCTCACTCTCTCTTTATATCTCTCTCTATCTTTCTCCTTGCCAGTTAAATTTGAGCCTCCACTTATGTTTATCCTGTAAATTAAATAAATATAATAAAATCATATCTTTAGAAAGTAAATATGTGGGGCCAGATGGTGGCACACCTGGTTTAATGTCCATGTTACAGTGTGCAAGGACCCAGGTTCAAACCCCTGGTCCTGACATGCATGGGAAAATCTTGATGAGTGGTGAAGCAGTGCTGCAGGTGTCTCTGTCTCTTTCCCTCTCTACCTCCTTACCTATTAATTTCTAGCTGTCTCTAACAAATAAATAAATAAAGATAGTAAAAACTTTAAAAAATAAGAAAATAGAGATGTTAGGAAACCAAACATACTAACTGAATAGCAAAATTACTCTTTACATTTTATAGATCATCTTTACTTAGTAGTCTAAAACACTGTGCTGATATTGAGCTCACACCCCTTCACCCCTGCTGGTTCTGACATTCCTAGGCAGGGAGATTTGTGTTTGGGCTCATTCTCACTGTCTCTCATTGTGTCTTTTCAACACTTATACATGGCTATGCCCTCAGCTGTCACAGAGCTAAATTGCAGGGATAACTGGTTCTTGGATTTGTCCCTAGAGATGTAGACTCACGTCTTGAAGAACAGGCTGTAGCTTTTGTTTCTACCATAACAAATCACTCCCATCCACTATAGCCCCTTCTCTGTGGGCTGGTGGATCTAGTGCCTGGTTGTGCTGGAGAATCCATAAACATGCTGTGCTAGGTGAGGGAGAGATTATGTAATGGTGTCACCAATCATGAGCCTAGCTCCTATAGATGAACCTCATACAGGACACCTGGGAACAAGGAACAATGGTTTTCCTCAACTCTGTATTCAGTACCATCCAAACAGACTCATATCTAATATATGAGATACTCACTTTGGGCAGCTGTAATCAGGCAGAAGAGGATCCCAAAAACATGAATCTTCTAGACTACAGCTGTACTTTCATAGGAGCTCAGTGCTATGTGAAATGATAACTAGGAGCTTCTACTGCCCAAGGGACATTTTAACATGATCTAAAAAAAAAAAACTTTTCATGTGAGGTTCCTACTGTTATAAAAAGGCAAATGCTTATGCAGGTTCCTTTAGTGCTAATAGACCTCTGGATCTCAATCACCTTATCATTATGGGACAGAAGTATGTTACTTGGTATAGTACTGGAAAAGTTCATAAGGTGGCCCTCACTCTGACCATAATAACTACTAAATAGTGAATTAATATACTTTAATTAATTTCAGTAATTATTAAAATTGATTTTATTTTAGTCTTGGTATGTGGCTACCGTGATGCATGATTCTGGGTGCATGATTTTGTTTAAAAAGTTGATACACACCACACTGAATGAAGTGCATGGGGTGTGGTGTCTTTCCCTCTTGCTCTTGGTTTTCCACCTCTTTATTTTTTCCTTCAGGGTTATTGCTGGGGCTCAGTGCTTGCACTACTAATCCATTGCTCCAGGATTCTATTTTTTCTCATTTTGTTACCCTTGTTGTTGCCATTATTATTATTGCTGTCATTGAGGTTTTATTGTTGAATAGGGGAGAGAGAAATAGAGAGAGAAGGGGAAGGCAGACACCTGTAGACTTGCTTCACTGCCTATGACAAGACCCCCTTGTAGGTGGGAAGCATGGGACTGTAAATGGGATCCTTATGGTCCTTGTGATTTGTGCCATGTGCACTTAACCAGCTGAGCTACCACCAGATTTTTATTTTCCACTTCTTTTTATCCAACAGAATATGATTCTTAAGTAACCATACTGAGCAAGATAATCAATAAAGAGAAAGATGAATATTGGATGATCTCACTCATAGACAGAAGTGGATAAATAAGAACAGATACAGGAACACAAAATAGAACCTTGACTGGGTTTGGTGTAAAGCACTTAGAAAAATACTCTGGTCTTAATAGATGCAGAGAAAGCCTTTGACAAAATCTGATGCTGAGGAATTATTCTGATGCAGTATCTGCCCCAGGTTTTACCACGCACTGCAAAATCCTAGCAGTGCCCCCTTCAACCAATCCTGCCCACACACATCACCCCAGGTTGATGCCCAATAAAAGGTCTCTCACTTCCCCCCCCACTCTCTCTCTCTCTCTGGGCTCTCGGCTCTCTCTCTCTCTCAGCATACTCTCCTTCTTGCCCAGTGGTGAGGTAGTGGGGACGGCTATTGTTGGCTGACTCCACATGGCCTGGGCCACCCCCCAATCCTATAATAAAGATTTGTGTACCCCACTTGCTGCAGACCTCCTCCCTTTCTCTCTCTTCTCCGCGGCACAGCCCAACACCTGGCCCCAACTGACACCTGGCGCCCATCATGTCCCACACTCATGCTCCACTGGGTGGACCGGCCTGAGGTTCCCAAAAGCCACCTAGACACAGGTAAGTGGCATCCACCCACCTCTGTGACCCCATGTTTCCCCCCACCATGGGACTTTTTTCATTTTATGAGGAGGTGTCCCAGACATTATATCCTTCTCTTCTGGGACAGATACTCAATCTCAGAGAAGCTTTAATTTTTGCTACACCGTGGGTTTTCATGGCTATATTTTCTACTTACAAGATATGTACTAGGTGTTCTGTCACGAGGGTAAGTGACCTTGAGGTTGAGATACTAGAGTTAAAGCATATGTGCATAAAACTTAACCACCTTAAGCGATCAGCAGTTAGCCCCAAAACTTCCATTCCCACAGACACGCACACATGTTTGGTGGCTCCTCCTTTGACCCCCACCCTCAGCTGACCCCGTTGTTCTGGCTTCCGCTTTTCTAAACCCTCCCCCTGCTGTCCCGGCTCCAGCTTCTGCTTCTCTAACCCCTCCCCCGGCTATCCCAGTTCCAGCTCCTGCTCCTCTAGCCCCTCCTCCAGCTGTCCCAGTTCCAGCTTCCGCTTCTCTAACCCCTCCCCTGGCTATCCCGGTTCTGGCTTCCACTTCTCTAAACCCTCCCCCTGCTAATACCTCATCATTAAGAGACCCTGTGGCTTCCTCTCCTTTGACTCCTCCCCATGCTGATACCTCATCATTAAGGGACCTTGTGGCTGAGATACGAGAGTTAAAGGATATTTTTTCAGCATTTAGGGACCTTAAACCATTTGCAGTCTGCCCTGAGAGCTCCGTCCCCGTAGATACGTGTTCAGTTTCCCCTGCGGCCACTACAGCAGCTTCCACAGCACCTTCCACTTCTGTAGCTCTCTCCCCAGCATCATCAAACCAAGTCCACACCTTCCCAGTAAATGTGGCCCCAACTAGACAAAATCCTAAGGTGTGGCATCCATACTCCTCTAAGGTGGTCAGAGAACTCAGACAAGCCGTGAAGGAGGACGGAATTCACATGCCATGGACCAAGTCCATCTTGAGGAGTTTTTACCAGCACCTTAACACCCCCCAGGACTGGAAAGACCTGGATTGTGCTGCACTCCCAGACCCCCTCTACCTGCAATGGAAGGCATGCTTTCATGATGAATGTTCTAGACAATCACAGGAAAATAGTAACAAACAGGTAGAATGGAATTTTGATGCTTTGAAGCAGGAGCATTTGAATCTGGAACTCAGCAGGCAGAAGCCAGGTTTCCAACTGGTATTTTGAACAGGTACACATCTGTACAACACAAGCATGGAAAAGGGTGACCCCAACCAATGTAGACTCGTCAGTTCCCATTAACTCTCTTCACCAAGGCACTGATGAAGCATTAGTGAACTTCATCTCAAGGGTGAGGGGAACCTTAGAGAGAAATATTTATAATCTTGAAGTCTGCTCTCTACTCCTGCACTCTATTGTCTGGGATGGCATGATACCACAATTCTGTCAGGCATGCCTTAATCTTAAACACCTACACCCAGATAATTGGATTTTAGTGACACAGGAACTTACATCAGGCTCTTATGGGGCATCCGCTATGACACAGGTTTATGCAGTTACCCCACGTAATCAAAATGGGGCCTGCTTTCAGTGCGGTCACCAAGGGCATTGGCGTAACCAATGTCCAGATAAGCTGTGACCACGCCTCCAGTTAGAGCAACCCCACCTCCAGTCAGGGCAACCCCACCTCCAGTTAGAGCAACCATGCCTCCAGTCAGGGCAACCCTGCCTCCAGTCAGGGCAACCCCGCCTCCAGTCAGGACAACCCCACCTTCAGTCAGGGAGCCAGAAGCCATGGACAATTTCTCCCAGATATCGTAGAGGGGGTTATTGGAAGATATATTGTTGGTCCAAATTTCATAAAGATGGCACGCACCTGAATGGTACAAATTCGGGGCCTGAGATTTTGTGGACCACCCCTGTTTTAGAACGAGGTCACCCTACTATGACAGTAAAGATTGACAATATTCCTTTTAAATTTTTGATTGACACGGGGGCAGAAAAGATGATTTTAAGGCAAGAAGAGGTTCCCCAAAATTGGGAACTTCTCCATGGACCCAGTATACATGGAATAGGAGGGGTGACCCCATCATTTCACACACAAGATTCGCTCGTGTGGGAAGACCCAGAAGGTTCTACCAGAAACTTCTGCCCTTTGGTAGCTGATATTAGCACCAACCTACTGGCCAGGGATCCTCTGGGATGTCTTGATGTTAGGATATCCACAGATTCCTCTGAAGAGCATAACAGTTGCTCCTGCGAGACCAGATCTAATCAGCACCCCCAATACTAACTGCCACTGTTCGTATGCAAACTCCCCGTTTAGACTGGCTTTCTAATGAGCCTGTCTGGGTGGAACAGTGGCCTTTGCCTAGGGATAAACTAGAAATTTTAAAGGAGCTTGTCCGAGAGCAGTTATCCTTGGGACACATTCGTCATTCTTGAAGCCTATGGAATACTCCTGTCTTTGTGATTAAAAACTGCTCGGGAAAATGGCGCCTCCTCCAAGATCTCCATGTGGTAAATAAAACCATGCAGGTCTGGGTCTCCCCCCAAAGGGGTTTGCCTCTTGCTTCTGCAATTCCCATGGGAAAGTCAATCATAGCTATTGATATACAAGATTGTTTTTTCTCTATTCCCTTGCATCCGCAAGATTGTAAAAGTTTTGCCTTCTCTGTTCCTTCTATTAATAACTCCAGCCCTACTGGTAGATTTGAATGGGTGGTGCTGCCCCAGGGTATGGCCAATAGTCCTACAATTTGTCAGGAGGCTGTTTAATCTTCCCTTTTCCCAGATATTCAAAAGGGCCTTAATGTTTTTCATTACACAGATGATATATTAATATGGGGAAAATCAGATACAGATCTCTATGCCTTACGTGATTTTCTCATTCCTGCATTAAAGAAAAGCGGCCTTAATGTAGCTCCTGAGAAGATACAGCTAATTCCTCCAATATCTTTCTTAGGTTCAGAGATTTCTTTAACGCAAATTCATCCCTTAAAACCTAATGTCACCTTTCCTTGTAACCTTACTCTTGCTTCTTTACAAAGTTTTCTAGGAAATTTAAATTGGCTTAGGCAGTATCTCCATCTGCCTACAAGCTGCCTGCAACCACTGTTTGACCTGTTGAATGGAAACAAACAGCCTTTCTCAAAATGTAAGTTAACTCCCGAGGCCTCCTTGGCACTGGAAACGGTTAACCAGGCCCTCCAGGACATGCACCTTGTTAGATTCTCCCCCTCCTCTCCGGTAAACCTTCTAATCTTTAACTCCACCCCCACTATAGTAGGGTCATTGTGGCAACACCATGGGGTTCTTGAGTGGCTTCACATGCCAGTAGGCAGAGCTCCAAGACTCCTCACTGAGATAGATGCGTTAGCATTCATGGTTCGCCAAGGGAGAAATAGGTTTGTGCAGGTCTTAGGGAAGAACCAGATTTAATTATTCTGCCCTTTTCTCTCACAGATACAGAGTGGCTCATACACCATCATTCCCGTTTTGCCATAAGCTTCGTGGGGTTTCCAGGACAAATAGATAACCATTTTCCTTCTAATAAATTGATAGCTTCTTTACCTCTTATGCCTCTACTAGCACCTAAACTTTTCTCTTGGGATCCGATTCCCTCTGCTCCTACAGTATACACTGATGTGGGGAAAAGGGGAGCTGCTGCCCTTATATATTACCCAGACAAACAATCTCCTAAACCTGTCTTTATTGAGCTTCCTGAGAATTCCCCTCAGTACAAAGAACTTTATGCTGTTTTCCTTGCATTAAAAGCTTCCAGAATCCTTCAACCTTTTTTCTGACAGTGTGTAGACTGTTAACTTACTTCCATGGCTTGCTCGTTCTTATGTGAAAATTGATGACAACCCATTTTCCCCTCTCTTGATTCAAATTACCTCTATGCTCTGTTCTCAAATCCAACCACTGTATATCCAACATCTTCATTCCCACAGTCCTCTTCCTGGTTCCCTGTCTGAAGGGAATGCTGCAGTTGACCGTCTTGCCTCCACAGGAACTTTCCCAGTCTCTGTCTCTGATATTGCTAATTTTCATTCTCTAACCCATGTTAATTTTAAAGGCCTTCGAGCTCAATTTCCTGATGTTCCTTTACCACAGTTAAAAAATATCCTTACTACATGCTCTTCTTGTGCAAGTCTCATAAAGACACCTGCTATTCAGACTCTTGGGGTTAACCCCCGAGGCTTAAAAACTAATGCTATTTGGCAAATTGATGTCACCCACATACCAAATTTTGGCAAAAAAATGTGTTTGTCTCAATTGATACCTTTTCTAAATTCATGTGGGCAACAGCTCATACGGGATAAAGCTCTAAAAAGCTTGTAAGCCATATGCTCTCTTGTTTTGCCATTATGGGTTTGCAATTTTCTCTGAAAACAGACAAGGTGCCTATGTTTACCAATCATTCCCAAGATATATATCTACAATAATATGTCCTTAGATGATTGATATATGGAGCAGGAGTTGTGAAAGGAGGCTGAGGATTAAGAAGATTTATGGTACTGCGAAAAGCCTAATGAGCAGTTTCCAGCTGGGACTGGTCACTTCCACTTCACCAAGATATTAGCACAATCCAGAGGAGGTCAATTATTTCTTTATTTTCATGCCAACATCTAATATACTGTGTTATACATGAATATATTATGAATATTTACTGCATTATACAATATCAATTGCAGTTATAGACATAGAGTGCATAGTTATTTGTGTAAAGGTGTCCTTACAGCCTCTCAGTATATTCCAGGGTACTACTTGTTGGAACACAGGTTATATCCATTCCTACTTAGTGACAATTCTTCAGGAAGGTTTTCACAAGTTGGGTTATTTCTTACTCTCACCAGCAATATAGTAGAGTTACTTTCCAACAACATTCTCTCCAACAGTTGATGTCTCTGAATTTTCTATTGGAAAGGTGGTATTATGTATCTCATATTGATTTAAATATACTTTGTTAGAAAAAACCTGCATTTTTATGTACCCGTTTATCATTTGTATCTTTTATTTGGAAAATAGGCTGCTTATATACTCTCTCCTGATGTTTCCTTAATTTTCTGAGTTTGGATATTTCCTTGTGTACTTTTGGTTATTAAATATGTCTAAAATATGTGTTATAAATATTATTACCACTCCAAACAGATAATCTGTGTTTTTTATGAGATTCCATTCTACTATGTAGAAGCTTTTTGTTTTGATATAGGCTCAATGTTTTTGTTTACATGTTTTTTTTTTCCTTTTTTATATTTGACTCTGAAGATATTTGATTTCTTTTTATTGTGTCATTAATGATTTTCACTAGATATAGTTGTTGGTACATGTATTGAATTACAATGGTTTATACAAAACTGCTGAAGTTCTCCTCCATCATCAAGCACCAGTACATGAATGTCCCTACTAATCTACCACCAGAGTACTTTTCTTTTTTTAATTTATTTTTTATTTAAGAAAGGATAAATTAATAAAACCATACAGTAGAAGGGGTACAACTCCACACAATTCTCTATATCCCATCCTCTCCACTATCCCTCTGGGAGCATGGACCCAGGGTCATTGTGGGTTGCAGAATGTGGAAAGTCTGGCTTCTGTAATTGCTTCTCCTCTGAACATGGACTTGACTGGTTGGTCCATACTCCCAGTCTGCCTCTCTTTTTCCCTAGAAGGGTGCTTCTCTGGGGAAGCAGAGCTCCAGGACACATTGGTGGGGTCTTCAGTCCAGGGAAACCTGGCCAGCATCCTGATGGCATCTGGAACCTGGGGGCTGAAAAGAGAGTTAATATACAAATCCAAACAAATTGTTGAGCAATCATGGACCCAAAGGTTGGAATAGTGGAGAGGAAGTGTTGGGGGGGTACCCACTGCAAAATATAGTGTACTTCTGCTTTCAGGTATATATTTTTCAGTAGTTTATGGATACATGTGAACATATGCCCTCTCTCACAGAACCTGGTCTATATCTAGGTTTTGCGACTTTGTTAGAAAGTGAACCACCTGGGATGGAATTAGAGAATACTATGAAAGGAAAGGTCTCACCTGAGTAATGAAGCTGAAGGGTTGTCATTCCACACCTGAGGTCTCTGGGCGCAGTCTTAGCTGAAGCATGTTGAGGTGGAAATCATTGTGTTGATTAGGTTGTGATCGGCAGATGCAATATTATTTGATATGGATTGGGAGAGGCATGCGGGAAAGTGGGCCTTATCATAAAGTTCCAGGACTTGGGGAAATATAGGCTCTCTAGTGGAGATGTGAGTTTCCTGCTGTCTTATGGTTCAAAAAGACAATGGATAGTTAATGTTATCACATTGTTTGGTAATTTGGTTAACTTTGAAAAGTCCTTTTGTTAGGGTTTGCTGTATAGTACCTAGTATCTTTTATATAGCTGTGCCACCGGTTGCTTTTAATCTACTTGGTCTAGGCTTTTGAGAGAGTCTTCATATCAAATACACACCCTATATATGAAAAAGACTCAGTCTATGTTTTAGAAACTTCGAGGTATACAATTAATTTTCCCCCTCTCACATTAATTAACTAGTGATTTATATAACTACACTTTACTAGTAGTGTACATAAACACCATTCCCACCACAAAAAGACTGTGTCCCATCCCACTCCCCCACCCCCACCCCCCACCAGCCAAGGAAGCCACATATCTACCCCTCACCACAGGGTTTTTACTTTGGTGCCCTACTTTCAATTTGGTCAGATCCTGCTTTTATTTTCCCTTTCAGATCTTCTTTCTCAATTTATGTTGATGAGTGGTATTATTCCATATTCATATTTATCTTTCTGACTTAGCTCACTTAACATAATTCCTTCTAGCTCTGTCCAAGATGGGTCAGAGAAGGTGGGTTCATTGTTCTTGATAGCTGTATAGTATTCCATTCTGTATACATATCACAGCTTTCTCAGCCACTCATCTGTTGTTGGGCACCTGGGTTGCTTCCAGGTTTTAGCTATTATTAGTTGTGCTGCTATGAACATAGGAGTGCACTCCTCTTTTTATTTGGGTGTTATGGAGTCCTTGGGGTATATCCCCAGGAGAGGAATTACTGGGTCATATGGAAGGTCCATGTCTAGCCTTGTGAGAGTTCTCCAGACTGCTCTCCAGAGAGGCTGGACCAATTTACATTCCCACCAGCAATGCAAAAGGGTTCCCCTGTCCCCACAGCCTCTCCAACATTTGTTGCTGCTGTCCTTTTTGATGTATATTATTCTCACAGGAGTGAGGTGTTATCTCAATGTTGTCTCTATTTGCATTTTTCTGACTTGAATATTATTAATAAACTCCTAATCCCCAGTAAAATATAGTCTTTGTTAAATTTAGAATTATTGATATATAAGTGATTCAGGTTTTTATAAGAATATTAAAATAGGTATTTTCATTGAATTTTCATCTGATGATTTTTATACTTGATTCATTCCAGTGTTGGGTGCCTGTATGAAAATTTCTCCTTCCACTTTTCATTTACTTATGTTAGCATGAGCAATAAAGAGAGTCACCTGAAGCAATTGTCACTATTTGTGAAGCAACTCTCCTTAAGGTGGGGACTTGAAGCTATGACCTGGATCCTGGTGCTTGGTAGTGTGTGTTTTTTACAAGGTGAGCTATTTATAGGTGTTAAATTTTATGCATCTTAGAAACTTTAGTGAGTTAGATAACTCTGCATCAAATGGGAAACCTGAGCATAGCTGTTTTCCAAATCACCCAGTTCTGTTATAGTTATAGAATTATGATTGTACAGACAGTAGAGAGAGAAATGCATATTCTAGGCAAAGCCATGATGGCAGCTTTGGAGACAACATCTTATGTGAGCTCTGCAGTGAAGCTGCTTTCAACCTGGGAATCTCAAGTGAGGGTAGGATTTTGGGGTCAGTGGTGGAGGGAGAGAGCAGGGGGTGGTCAGGATGAAGGCAAAGATGAGTCCTATAACCCACTATTAGGCAGAAAAACAGAGAATAAAAAGACAAAGGAAACAATTATTTTTGGCTTTGCTATTTCTGCACTCACTACTCCCCACCCCAAAACCAGCCCCATGCCACCAGCTGGCAGCTACTCATGGAAGACTTCCTGGGGAGTTTATTTCTTTTTTAAATTATTTTTAAAGTAACTGGGTACAATGATTTTATTATTTGTTTGTATTACTTTTCTCTTTTTTGTACTTGTTTTATTGTTGTTGTAGTCATTTTTGTTGTTGTTTATGTCATCATTGTTGGAAAGGACAGAGAATAATGGAGAGAGAAGAGAAAGACCGGCTTCACCACCTGTGAAGTAACTTACCTGGAGGTGGGGAGCCAGGGTTCAAACTGAGATCATTAAACCAGTCCTTGCACTTTGTGCCATTTGTGCTTAACCCACTGCACTACCACCTGAACCCAGGGATCTAATTTCTTTATCAAGATTCCTGGTTCAGCAGGGGTGTCATCCAAGGAGGGAAGATAACTCCCCAAGCCTTTTTTTTCTTTTTTCTTTTGGAAGTGAGCCAGAGCTTTAGCTAAGTTACAGAAAACCTGACCAATCAGGGCCTCAGTCTTGACTAGTAAAGATTATCTACATCCCTGGATTTACCTTTGGAATTTGCTTGATAGTTGCTTCTTGTAATTATTTGTATTTGCTTTGCTTAGGAAGGGGATCAGGCTGTGTGCCAATCTGGAGTGGTCTAAACTGCAGAATGCTATTTATTTAATTTTTTTTTACTTTATTCTATTTCATTAGTAGTAGTATTATTAGTAGTATTAGTATTACTATATGTTTTTGTATCTTTTCCAATCTTTCCAGGTTAACCAAAATTAACTGATATAGCTTTTTCTATTGATAGGTGACTGGGGGTGCTATCCATTGTGGGAAGAAATTGCTTTTCTCTCTTTTTTCCACCTTCCATTTTATCCTAGCTGATCAAAAAAATATCTTTCTTTTCACTGCTGTTTATTTATTTCTTCTTTTTCTTTCTGTATTCACTGGCACTTGTTTGTGAAATATCATGTGGAAGAAGTCTGACTCAGATTGTAGTCTTTGTGTGTGTGTGTGTGTGTGTGTGTGTGTATGTATGTGTGTTTCTTTCCTCTTTTTCTTTCTCGTCTAACTCTCTAGAATTTATAGTGGTCACTTGATTTGTGTAATTCTATTTTCTTGCTTTGTGTTTTTTTTTTTTTGGTTTTGTTTGTTTTTGTTTTGGGACTGGAGATGTTGCTCAGTTAATTGGTTTTGGTTAAACTGCATCAAAGATTGTTTGAGATGCTATTGTTTTACTTTGTGAGGTTTGTGACTTCATTTGTGAATAGACTGTAGTTTATCATAGCTTGTACTCACAACACAATAAATGTCAGGACAGAAAAATATAACCCACATCGATAAAAAAAAAAGGTTACAATGAGAGCAAATATAATGACTACCATAATGAATCAGGATATGAGCCCAGGAGAAACTCCTAGTAATTCATAAGGCACTATAAATAAGAAAATTATTCAAATATTAATTACAGAAATGAGGACAATTATTGCAAAAAAGGCAATAAGTTCACTTCCTAACAAAGTCGCAAAACATAGATATAGACCAGGTTCTGTGAGAGAGAGCATATGTTCACACGTATCCATAAACTAGTGCAAAATACATACCTGAGAGCAGAAGTGCACTAGAGTTTGCAGTGAGTACCCCCCAACACTTCATCTCCACTATACCAACCTTTGGGTCCATGATTGCTCAACAATTTATTTGGCTTTGTATATTAACTCTCTTTTCAGCCACCAGGTTCCAGATCAGGATGCTGGCCAGGCTTCCCTGGTCTGAAGACCCCATTAATGTGTCCTGGAGCTCCACTTCCCTAGATACCCACCCTACTAGGGAAAGAGAGAGGCAGACTGTGAGTATGGACCGACCAGTCAATGTCCATGTTCAGCGTGGAAGTAATTACATAATCAAGACCTTCCACCTTCTGCAACCCACCAGGTCCCTGGGTCCATGCTCCCAGAGGGATAGAGAATGGGAAAGCTATCAGGGAGGGGATGGGATATGGAGATTGGTTGGTGGGAATTGTATGTAATTGTACCCCTCCTACCCTATGGTTTTGTTAATTTATCCTTTCTTAAATAAAAAAATAAATTAAAAATGAAAAATAAATAAAATAAATACTATTTATTCATTTATTTCCAATGAAAACATCTAGAAATTGATATAGAAGGAGGGTAGAAAATGACATGCACACACACATACACACACAGACACACACACTCACACACATTTGCAGCCCTATTTCATCACTCATAAATACTTTCTCCTAGCAGGTGGGTACCAGGAGCTTGAACCTGATTGCCAGCATTGTAATATATGCAGTCAACCCAGTCTAAGTTTTACTTAATGTTATCACTTTCTGTTATTGTTTCTTCTTTCCCCATCAAGGATGTAACGGAGATCTCATGTCCTGAAAATTAATCTTCTACTCCCAGCAGTTAATTTGTGAAGTGTACAGAGAAAGGGAGAAATTGATAGAAATAATGACATATATCCCACTGGATACTTCTATACAATAAAAATAGTATGTTAACATGTTCTAGGGCCAAAATTAGTGTAAGGTGAATATGTAAAGCAAAATATGTAAAGAGAAGAAAAACAAATACCATGGTAGTTTCACTCTTGTTTGTAATATAGAAATTTTCAATAGATGAACATCGAATTAATGACACAAACAGTTTCCAAAATTAATGAGAACTCTTCTGGTTTTCCTTGGGAGGTGAGAGAACCTTTCTGCTGGTGGTGTTGGTGTTGATGGAGTTATTGGTGGTGTTGGTGGTGGTGGTGTGTGTGTGCTCTGTAATCTCACAATCTTGTTTACTTATAATTTGTCACAAATAAAAATAATATGTCACCTCACTCACAGACAAGACTATGTAGGTTTGTGAAATTTCAGACCACAGAATGAGGAGAAACACTGGCTCTGATTATGCTGGGTCCCATGATCAGGAAGGAAGTGGCAGGCCCATGTTTTCCTGCTTTTTAGGGAACGGTTATTAGTGAAATCCAGCCAGGGTTCTTGTACTGGAATGTCTTGGACTGTGTCTCTGTGCTATTCTTGCACAGTAATACTTGGAAGTGTCTTCAGGGCCCATATTGGTCATTGTTAAGGTCACCTGGTTTTTAGAGGTGTCTTTGGAAATTGTAACCCGACTCTTTAGAGATGAATTGAAGTGTTGATCATCATCCCACAAAATGTGTGTTAGCCATTTCAGTGTCCTCTCAGAAGGCTATCAACCCAGCCAGTCTTGTCATCATGTCCATCACAGAGTAAAGTCGAGTGATAAACCTGAGAGAAGGAATGAGAGCTAAGGGGGTAGGGAGGACTATGCCAAAGACACAGTAACTTTATTTCTGAGACTCAAAGATTTATACAGAAGGCAAAAAGTTCTACACACAATACAAGATTACATGCCATACATCAGACAAGATGTTAATAGCCAACATATATAAAGAGCTTGCCAAACTCAACAACAAGACAACAAATAACCCCATCTAAAAATGGTGGGAGGACATGGACTGAATATTCACCACAGAAGAGATCCAAAAGGCCAAGAAACACATGAAAAAAATGTTCCAAGTCTCTGATTGTCAGAGAAATGCAAATAAAGACAACAACGAGATACCACTTCACTCCTGTGAGAATGTCATACATCAGAAAAGGTAACAGCAGCAAATGCTGGAGAGGATGTGGGCTCAAAGTAACCCTCCTACACTGCTGGTGGAAACATAAATTGGTCCCAATCTCTGTGGAGAACAGTCTGGAGAACTCTCAGAAGGCTAGAAATGGACCTACCCTATGACCCTGCAATTCCTCTCCTGGGGATATATCCTAAGGAACCCAACATATCCATCCAAAAAGATCTGTGTACACATGTTTTTGGCAGCACAATTTGTAATAGCCAAAACCTGGAAGCAACCCAGGTGTCCAACAACAGATGAGTGGCTGAGAAAGTTGTGGTATATATACACAATGGAATAATACTCAGCTGTAAAAATTGGTGACTTCACTGTTTTCAGCCAATCTTACATAGACCTTCAAAAAATCATGTTGAGTGAAATAAGTCAGAAACAGAAGGATGAATATAGGATGATCTAACTCTCAGGCAGAAGTTGAAAACAAGATCAGAAAAGAAAACACAAGTAGAACCTGAAATGTAATTGGCATATCGCACCAAAGTAAAAGACTCTGGGGTGGGTGGGTGGGTTGTATTGTTATATGGAAAACTGGGAAATGTTATTCATGTAGAAACCATTGTACTTACTGTTGAATGTAAAACATTAATTCCCCAATGAAAAAAAAGTAAAAAAAAAACAAGATTACACAAGGTGTCATTATTTACTGGCAGTTAGTTAAAGATAAATCAGTTACTGTAAAGATCAATTGGTTATTGTAAAGATCAAGTGATTATTGACATTTGCTTACTTTCACACACTATTCTATGATTATTCAGCAGCTGACTATCGTTCCCTAAGATTAATTTGTCCTGCTAAAATCAGCAGAGCACAAAAAGGTGAGTTGCAGGGGTTCATTCAGAGGCCATGGTTTTCTTTATCCATATTTTCCCCTTGGCAGCCTCATTTACAGAGGACCTGGTAGAGGCTCGCCTTCTGGTGGTCCCTTACATGTCCCCCTTTTTTATTTTTTATTAAATGTTGATTTTGCTTTGCATATGTATTTGTAAGGCATGTAATTGTGCCTAGAGGCCATGCAGCTGCCTAATAATCAAGCAGAAGAGAAGGGGGAGGCAGCAAATAATTATCATGATGCCTCCAATAGGGACTAGTAGCCCCACCATCATATGGAGTAACTGAGTAGGACTGGCAATCTTTTTTAGAATTCCTTCCAGATCTATTCCCAGCCCATCGTCTTGTAATGGTGTGGCGTCTTGAATGTTTCTTATCTCCTCATGTAATTTTAAAATATCCAAACTTATATTCTTATTATGCCATATGCCCCAAACATGTTTTTTTTTTAATTTTATCCCATGGGTATTGGGCGATATTATATAAATTATTAGTAACACAGATCCACTTAAAGTTAATATGGCACTGGAAGGTCCCTCTTGCGTTTAATGCTTGTACTTGGTCAACAATTACTTGAACAGTGTCCTATAAAGTGTTAAGCCTGGCTTCTAACTTTTTATCTATGTTTTCTTGGGTTCCTAAAGTGAGACTAACATTCTAAGCTAATTGATTAACAACATAGGCAGTTTGTGCCTCTAAAGCCAAGGCTACACCAGCTGTGGTTGTGGCAGTTATCATAACAATCAGAGCAGATATTCCAGCTATTAAAAGCCCAACAAATCTTGTGTGGATCCCAATGCCTGTTCAAACTTTATCCAGGCTTGGAGCCCCTTATCTTCATACCATGGAGAGGCTAAATTTACAGGTATTATTATGGAATATGGTTGTTTTACCACAAGCACTTGCTTGTTTTCCCCTATACCCATAATACAGTTAGAAATCGAACAGTTTTTACATGTCACATTCCAATGGCTGTCCTCTTTGGTAATAGAAACATTTCCTGACACAGGTCTCTAAGGGAATGGCATGTAGGCCCTTGTAGATCCAAGGTGTCAGTCTACCCCTCCTCTAGAGCTCATAACATTTTCTCATAACATAACATTTCTCTCAGGTTCTTCCATTCTCATGCATTCCATCTCCTTCTCTTCTACTTGCTGGACACACCTTTCTGTTAGCCAGTGGGCTTCATTATCTGTACGGGAGAAAACATAATCATGCCCTCGTCCCCATATGAGGACAGGATCTGGTCCTTTTTAAGACCCTGTCAAGGGGTCTTTCCATTTATCCAGTGCATATCCACTGTTAGTTATGGTTTTCCAGAACCTGTCACGGTTAGATTTTCCTTGTGCATCCAAATTTAAAATATTAATGGTAAAGAGTGCTCTATTAAGATTGTTGTGTGGAGTCTGCAGTCCTGTATCCCCCTTTTTATTTTTCAAAAACGCATGAATTGTCTGTTTCAGCATTCTATTAGCAAGTTCAGCAATGGCCTGTCTCTAAGGAGGACCCATCAGTAAAGACTACTAAGGATGTCAAAATCAGCTGATTTTTTTTTTATCTTTGGAAAAATATAAAAACATTGTTAAGTCACATAAGCTGAAATTGGACTACATATAGGGGATTTTTTATTTTAAAAAAATATTCTCACCAAATGAAAGGTTGGTTCTTTATGTGAAGGCTTGACACAGCTGTAGTCTTTCATATGTGGCCAGCAAGATATACCCAAGGCCAGGAAAAAAATCCTAAAATTGATAATCTAATGACTTAGAATTTGTATAAATATCTTTATATAATTTTGGGAAGCCTTTTTAACAATAAAATGATTATCATCTTTGTAGTATGATTTTAAAATCACTTAAACAATTTAAGCATAGTATTAGAATTTAGTTTAATGTTAGGTTCATAGTACTTTACTCATAAAAGTCATCACAAGTCTATTTTAACACCTGTTTATATATATATTTTTATCTAGCTGTATATTATTTTTTATGTAACACCCCAAGAGTGACTATGAGCAAGGGTGGATGCAAAACTTTATTATATTTTACCTTTGGAACTTTGATATGGCAATTTAAAAGGCTAGAGAAAACCTCATAGCTTCAATGTTTAAAATAATCTTTTACTTTTACACCATCTTAAGATAACATCTTTAGACTAATTTTGTTTAATGAAGATTTATCAAATATTAAGCTTTTTATCATATCAGAAGCATATGTACCAATTTTACTTATCAAGAATA
The DNA here is from genome assembly GCF_950295315.1 of Erinaceus europaeus. Classification (NCBI taxonomy): domain Eukaryota; kingdom Metazoa; phylum Chordata; class Mammalia; order Eulipotyphla; family Erinaceidae; genus Erinaceus; species Erinaceus europaeus. The sequence goes on along the minus strand of NC_080175.1, from coordinate 48,221,666 downwards.
AACTTTTGACACTTCTTGAAACAAATTAGATATTTTTAAATGTGGAAAGATATAAAGAGGGGTACCAGAGAAAAAGCTTTAGGCATGAAATTTATCAGCATAACCATTGACAAGTTATTTCTTGTTTATCTAGGCTTATTTTATCTTTTTTAACGAGAAGGTCTTTTACTCTTTTAGTCTTTGGTCACACTCAGTTAAAATAGAGACATCCCCTAAATGTATGATATTTATTTGAAAAGGCTCTGTTTGAATTTTAGAGGAAGTAAATCTAAAGTCTAGCTTATTTAACCTTATCTAGCAATCTCTGAAAGTCAGGATCTTTAAACCAAATTTAACCAAAGTATATTGATTTTTTAAAATTTTTTATTTAAGAAAGGATTAGTGAACAAAAGCATAAGGTAGGAGGGGTACAACTCCACACAATTCCCAACACCCAATCCCCATAACCCACCCCCTCCCATGGTAGCTTTCCCATTCTCTATCCCTCTGGGAGCATGGACCCAGGGTCGTTGAGGGTTGCAGAAGGTAGAAGGTCTGGCTTCTGTAATTGCTTCCCCGCTGAACATGGGCGTTGACTGGTCGGTCCATACCCCCAGTCTGCCTCTCTCTTTCCCTAGTAGGGTGTGTCTCTGGGGAAGCTGAGCTCCTGGACACATTGGTGGGGTCTTCAATCCAGGGAAGCCTAGCCAGCATCCTGGTGGCATCTGGAACCTGGTGATTGAAAAGAGAGTTAACATATGAAGCCAAACAATTTGTTGAGCAATCATGGATCCCAAGCTTGGAATAGTGGAGAGAAAGTGTTAGGGAGGTACTCACTGCAAACTCTAGTGTAATCCTGCTTTCAGGTATATATTTTGCAGTAGTTTATGGATATGTGTGCACATAAGCTCTCTCTCACAGAAACTGGTGTATATCTAGGTTATGGGACTTTGTTAGAAAGTGAACTACCTGAGATGAAATTAGAGTGTACTATTAAAGGAAAGGTCTCACCCGAGTAATGAGTATATTGATTTTTTTAATTGATTTTACTTTAAACTTTAAACAAATTCAAATTATTTAAAGAATTAAAACACATTTGTGACAATATTTCTCAGAAGATTTACAGTGCCAAACAAACAACAAATTTTGTTGTGGACTGATTTCCACAGAGATATTTTCACAGGGCATTATGGAGCCCTCCATAATGTCTTGGAACATCTCCTACTTAAAAACATACATATTATTTGTATTTTAATTTAGAGATAAAGAATTGTCATGTTAACACTTTTAAGAAGTTAGTCAATTTAAATACTTAGGCTTTTACTTTAAATACTTATTTACCTTAGCAAAATAATTTTTATTTTTATATTACTACATAAGAACTGTGTTGCAAAGCCCCTTTTTTAACCTAATCTGTTAAGAATGTGGCTTCAAGATTACTTAAAGTTTTAACCTTAAAATTAATTTTTCTGAGTCTATAAAGCAAAACTCAAAACACACATACAAACATGTAAATAAATAATAATTTATTATTTAATAATTGTTATTTACTATATTGTTATTCAATAATTATTATTAAATTTAATTATTAAATAGGTGTAATTAATATATTATTATTATTACTATTTACCTGCTGTCTACAGAAAAAGTATCTCTCAATTTTCTTAGTAGCACCATTTGCTCCATTATTTATTTAATTAAAGAATTAAGTAAAGGTTTCTTCCTGCAGGGCAGCAGCTATAATTAAATCTTGTAGGAAGGGAGGAATAACCTCTGAATAGGTTTATACATATTCACTTAAAGAGCCTGTTTTTCTTAAAGGGCAAATTAAGATCTGACAAGTCAGGTGTCAATTGTTTGATAATTATCTGTGCTGCCTCTTCTTGTGGTATGATTTTTAAAACCTGATCTATAAATCTAGACAAAGGTACATAAACATCTTCTTGTCTAGCTGACACTTCTCTTAACAAGGGAGTACTTTTTTGTGGCAATGATGGAGGTCTCCTCAGGTCTTTTGAATGTAAAGGCAGGAATTTAAATGGGAAAATCTGCTCCTGTGTATAGCCAAGCATACCCTTGCCCCAATGTTAGTAGAACATCTGATATTTCCCATTTGTGTGTCAGCAAACCTTTCTATTTAACCAGGGGTTTATTAATCATGCTTTGTTTGGCCCCAGTGATGAAAAACTGAAGCAAAGTCTGGAAAGGAATTTTTCTCTGCTCCGTATTTTTTCTCTTTGTTTTCTCTTTCTCTCCCCCTCACAGGGGTGTGGTGGTGGAGAAGGCAGTGACAGTGGCCAAGGTATGGAGGATGTGAGACTAACTCTTCAAAAGAACTAATTGAAGTTTAACAAGTAGAATTTATGCTCTCGAAAGCCAATTATTTGATAATTTTTGTAGTCCTTCTAAATAGGGGAGTTATCTTAGAAACAACTATATGGGAAGTAGCAAGTCACTGTGAAAGTTAAAGTAACTTATGAGTAAGGTCTAAAAAATCTCCTAACAAGTTTCAAAGTGAAGAGGTTTCAACCAGAACATTTTTTTGGTCCATATCAGACATAAAACTTTTAATTTTTCACCTAGTCTCCCCCATATTTCAATATCTAAAGTTCTTTCTTGGGGAAACCAGGGTCACATCAAATGTCAATTTGTCTTTGTTTCACTTTTATTCCCTTAGCTGCTATAAGCTGCTGAATAGTCTGTGCAAATAACTGTTTGCATGTGGCTTACCCCATCCTTTACTCCCTATGTATTTAAAACAATACCCTGAATTTCCCCAGTATATTTACAGCACACTTCAGGTCAGGGGCTCTTCATGGACTCCTTCATTCTTATGTCCCTATTTGGGTGCCACTTCTTGTCACCATGTACAATACAGAGTAAAGTTGAACAATAAACCTGAGAGAAAAAATGAGAGATAAGGGGGTAGGAAGTACCATGCTAAAGACAAGGTGAAGGCAAGCAGTTCTACACATAATACAAGATTACACAAGGTATCATGATTTACGGGCAGTAAGTTAAAGATAAATCGGTTACTGTAAAGATCAATCGCTTATTGTAAAGATCAAGTGGTAACTGATATTTGCTTAATTTTACACACTATTCTATGATTATTCAGCAGCCAACTATTGTTCCCCAAGATTAATTTGTCTTGCCAAAATCAGAAGAGCACAGGGGTGTTTCAGGGGTTCACTCAGAGGCCATGGTTTTCTTTATCCATGTTTTCCTCTCGGCAGCCTCATTTACAGAGGGCCTGATAGAGGCTCGCCTTCTGGTGGTCCCCTACAAGTCAACACTCATATTAGTAGTGGTCAATGAGAACCCAGCGATTGAGCAGGTCAGTATCAGGGTCTGTGTGGGTTTCACCAGACTATGTCCTGATTCGAGCAGGGTGACCTGGTCCAGAACCCCTAGAAGTAAGTAGAAGGAAAGTTGAGTACATTCAGGATGCTAAAAGGGCACTTTTCATCCCTGAGGGATTCCCTGATTGAATACTCCACAGGAAGGGAGCATAAGCAGCAGGAGAGTGGAACTCAGTGTGTTCATGGTAGTAGAGGAGTCACTGTATGCTGCCCTGCTCTCAACTTTTCATCTTTGGTAAGGTGGACCTGGGAGAAAATTTGCAATCTGTTTGCACTTAAATGAAAAAGCACAAAAACACAGTACAGAACACTGCAGGTGGTTGCATTGTGAAAATATGTCAGTGTAATATTATAATCATGTAAGTCATCATTTAATCACAAATAAATTATATTCAAAATAAATATAAATGATAAATATACAGCACACTTGAATTTCACCTTCAGAATACATAGTTAATTCAGAATATTGATGTGGAACCGAATACTACAGAACATGACATCTATGTATTTTATTTATTTTAAAACTTTTATTATATAAAGAGATTTATTGTTATTTTCATTTATTGTAACAATTTCTGGATAGGTATTCAGTATTATTCTGAACAAAAGATATTATATAGGACATTTATCTTCTAACATATATTATTTCTTAATTATTGAATATTATGATTGTTAAGTACTTTGCTATTTCTAGAATTCCAGAGTCCAAAAAGAAAGTGGAGTCCATGTAAACCTGGTGGACTTTTTCTTGGCTCCTGTTACCTAGAGTGAACTGACCTGGGAACTTTGTTCCAGAAAATCAAAGCTTTTTTATTTGTTTATTTATTTTTCCCCTGAGGGCTGTACTCTGCTAAGTTGGGGTGAGGTAAGAGGTGGAATATCTAAAAGTTTCCTGGTCACTATTTAGCTCAACACCATAAGAATTGTTCCCTGGACAGAAAACCCCACCAATGTGTCCTGGAGCTCTGCTTCCCCTGTGCCCTTCCCTGCTAGGAAAACAGAGAGAAAGGCTGGGAATATGGATCAATCTGTCAATTCCCATATTCAGTGGGGAAGCAATTACAGAAGCCAGACCTTTAAATTTTTGCACCCCACAATGACAATGGGTCCCTACTCCCAGAGGGTTAAAGAATAGGAAAGCTATCAGGAGTGGGGATAGGATAGAGTGCTGGTGGTGGGAATTGTATGAAGTTGCATCCCTCTTACCTTATGGTTTTGCCAATATTTCCTTTGTTAAATAAACAAAAATTTGTTGTTTTCTCTGGGTTGGCTTCATGGGGGGGGGGGGTAACAGAGGACCAGAAACTCGTGGCTGAGCTGAGAACGCAGTTTAATCTTTATTTATGAGTGGGCAAGCAGTCCAACAAACTAATCACCACACAATGTGCTCCTCCATCTTTCTCCTCCCCGGGCAGAGTCAGGAACCCAGGAAGTATGTAAGGATAGGGGGCGGGGAGAAGGAAAACGCACAAAACTATCAAGGGCTAAACAAAATCTCCCAGAGGTAGGGGGAGTGAGACCAAACCAATGTAACAGAATGACCATGTAAATAGACCACAATGTCAAGCAATGTAAAAGAAGAGATCCCAGAACCAGTTCCAGCAGCAGAACTAGAAGCATACCAACAAATAATAATAATACAAAAAAAGAACTGTTAGAACACATGTACCACATCGATCCTGGTCATGGCTGGCCTTGACCTCTCTGCAGGTCTCAGACTGAAAAAAATTCCTTTTTCCATTTAAAGTGTGACTGACTATAGACTCAGCAATAGTTCTCACTATGCTGCAGGAGATGGATCTCAGAATTTCAGTGGTACTTTGTTCTCGGAAATCTGATTGATATTCAGATTTGTGATCAGACATGCAGCACCTCCTGCTTTATGCCCTACACTCCATCTCCATTTCTGTATTTGAATCCTGAATTTATACCAGATGATTGTCAGTAATACTTACACAAAGTCAAAGATTTGTGTCTATTCTACTGAAGACTTACAGAATACTGTATCTTAAGCAAAAAATAGCCTTGGGAATGTTCATGTGATATATGATAACTAAAGGTATATACTGAGGTACACAATTTTGCAGAAAGACTCCTCTCTGCAAGAAAAAAAAAAACTAAATGTCTATATGATACTAATTATACAAAGAGAGATCTTGGGGCTGGGTGGTGGCACATCTAATTGAGTGGTCATGCTACAATGTGCAAGGACCTGGATTGAAGCCTCTGGTATTTTTCCTGAAGGAAGAAAGCTTCATGAGTGGTGAAGCAGGTATTTAGTGGTCTCCCAATCTCTCTCTGTGCCCTCAATTTCTGGATGTTTTTATCCAATAAATAATAAACAGTATTATAATATTCAGAAAAATAAAAAATAGAGATCTGTCTTCACAACTCTTAAATTTCAGGCTTCAGGATGAATTCAGATTGGCCCTTATGTTCTGTTGGAGGGAATCTAGTTGCAGTGCTCAGTTATTCTGACACTGAAAGCTGTGTGTGTGTGTGTGTGTGTGTGTGTGTGTGTGTTTTAAGGTAAAACATATAGCGTTAAGTACTACTGACATAAACATCTGGTATAAAATTAGGATTCAAATAAAGAAATGGAAATGGAGTGTAGGGCAAAAAACAGGAGGCACTACATGTGTGGTCACTAATCTGAGTATCAGTCAGAGTTCAAAAACAAAGTACCACTAAAATTCTGGGACATCAAAAATTTGTAGAATTACTACCACACAATTTTTTTGTGAAAACAAATATTATATAGATAATTTTCCTAGTAAGGTGCAAATTAGTAAATTACTCTTGGGGCTAATCTTGGGGATTATTTGAATTACTGGCAATTCTCAACACCCCCCTTGATATTACATGAGTGCCTGTGGAGAACATGAGCTCATCCTGCAATTTAGTTTCCAAGCAGGAAGTTGGTGTCTGGGCTACACTCTCCCTCTCACTGCCTCATGCTACTCATTACACAGTAACACATAACCACACCCCAGTGATAACAGAGTTCACCTGCAGGGAATTCAGCTATTGTCTCTAGATGTGGAGACTCAGTTCCTTAGGTAAGAGCTGTACTTTGTGTGCCCCTTCAAGTGGTTAGATCTATTCCTGGTAATAAACACTGATTCTGATGGAGAACCACAACAGAAGTGAATTAAATGGCCTCAGAAATATTCACCAAAAATGTTGATACTAAACCTGAGACAGGCCAAATGAGAAAAACAGAATCAGTCTTCAATGTTGACTAAGTTATGACTGTAATAATTACTATTTTTAAGGAGCAGGATTTAGTGGAGTTCCAGGAACAGTTTTACACTCCACAATCATCAGGTTAAAAATTATCAGAAACAGTCCATCTTAATGCAATTTGTATGTCAGTCATGCATCACATTTAGTTTTCCCCAAAAGATATCATTGAGATGCAGCTCTTTCCAATGAAGTTTACAGAAACCTTAAAAATACTCCTTGACAATGTAGCCCATATATATATATATATATTCTCCATGGTTCATATATATGTTCTCAATGCAATAGAAATATTATGAACACTACAGTATGTTTGCATACTGTTTTTACAGTATTGTTTAAATACATTTTATTTATTTTTATATTGCATACACACACACACACACACACACACATATATATATATATATATATACATACAGAGAGAGAGAAAGAGAGAGAGACTAGAACACTGCTCACCTATGACTTATGGTACTTTGGTGGATTAAACCTGTGACTTTGGAGTCTCGAGAATGAAAGTCCTTTTGCTTATGCTACCTTTTCTTCCCTTTATTTTATTATACTGTCTCATCTTCTTTTTAATTATTTTTTTAAAGAATCACTAATCTTTGAGAGCAAACCTTCTCCTTCCATGTACACCTGATTCTGCTTAGTTGCCCATTATACATGGGTCCTGGGCAACCTCTGAATTCTAGTCACTTCCCTGCAGCCAGAACCCTATGTGTCCCCAGGTAATTCACATTTGAGTCATTCTACTTCAGTACTCAGCATGGTATTGGGTAATGTGCTGCTCCACAACTAAATATCAATGTATTTTCATCCCAAGTTGCAACCTGAAAATCCCAGAAAAAAATTGCATATCAATTTGTGCTTGCTGAAATTCAGAGTGGTGAAACCAGAATTTGGGGCCCAATGAAATGGTATAATAATAACGTAAATAACACTTAGTAATCCCAAAACAAAAATGAAACAGACAAGAAAAATTTAACTTGAGAAGTATTCACAAAGAACTATGTTAAAGGCCTATGAGATCACTTGATATCTGATTAATGATCAAAGCGAAAAGTGAGTTAATAGATCTTAATACACATAAATATTCATGGAAGGAGAGGTTCTGTGGTGGTAGTTACCCTATTTAGTGGTTCCTGTGTACCCCCTTGTGGCTTTTGACTATAAGATATAGCCCAGTTCTCCTGTGACCCTGAAGGCTTTGTATCTGTTTTCACGTTCTGCCCTGCATTGTATGTTTAGTAAATATTCATGGTCATGTTCTCAACTCTTAGATGGTTCATTTGTAAATGAAACATTATCAGAGTTCTCTCTGCAGATGGTGAATTATTGATTGTTCATGTTCATTGAATTAGCATGATTTGTTGTACTACAAGTAGAATTAATTCATCAAACTCACTCCAATCACTTCCCTGGACCATGTCAGACCCAGTGACTCCAGTTGTCACTAAAGGTGAATCCAGATGATGCCAGGAGTCTTTTCAGGCTTTCCCACAACTCCAAATGACTGCAGCAGCTATACCTCATATAACACACCTACAAATACAAAGACTCTCTGGTCAGTGAATTGATTCTACAAAGGGAGGAGGAGGGGACCTGCTCACCCACTTTACAATTAGTGAAGTCTGTACCCCTCCTGCAGGTGGAGACCAAGGTCTTGATCCAGGTCCCTATGCATGGTAATGTAGCCATGCATCCTGGTGTGCCTACAACTGGTACACATACTGATATTTTCTAACACTGTCTAATGCAATGATATTAGTACTATTTCTCCTTTTTCATTTGCTATAAATCAGCAGAAGTATATACACAATGTTTCATATAACTACATATTAGGACATATTTTAACTTCAAATGTGTTGGTATTTCTGTTAAGTCCTAACTTTATTTTCTTATATTTTGGGTGCACTTTGGTTGTTTTATGGATTTATTGAATGCTTAATATTTTAAAGTGCAGTTGTTAATGTGTGGGTAAAATTTGTCATCTCATAGTGATAGGTGTCCACAAAATGCTCTCACCCCAATTTAGATCACTCACAAACATCATACACTAACACTTCAAAACCCCTCCAACATTCTTTCTGCCCTCATCCCCTACAGTCCTTTGCTTTGTTGAAATAATACAAACCAGTAAAAATTTAACTCTGTTTCCTCCAAATGTTCTTTCTCATCAATTTCCTCACTGTACACAGTTGCATAATTCAGACAATGCCTAAATCTATAGACCTCTTGGAAAGGGAAACAGGAGTGTAAGCAAACACAGTACCATCCTGTGTCCCTGTAATCATAACCTTTCCTTTGAAAATGGAGGACATGAAAGATATTTCCAGTTCACTTGGTTACTCAACAAAACTAAACCCAATAAAAGGAGAAAATAACCATCCGGGCAGAAAGATCTTATATCATCCAGGTTACATCTATCCCAAAAAAGGTTGGAGATAAAATTTACTTATTAGAAGACTAACAGGGGTAACATTTTGTTGTTCATTGTGAATGATTATGGAAATTTGTTAGTGTCTTGAGTAATTCTTACCTGATATGAGTGGACAGAACGACATCGATGAAAAATAAATCATGTCAGACATACTGACATCACAAATTTCAATTCTTAACTACAAAATGTCAGTAACTGACCTCAAGAAAAATTTTATATGATGAAATTAGAGCAAGACTGTTAGCAAGATTCACATTCACAAAAGTAATTATAAAGAATTGTTAAGTTTAATGAAACAACAGAAGAGAAAAATGAAAACATAAATCCAGAAATGTCCCCCCTAAATAAAATGAATGCATTATTCTCAAGTGACTGTTAATAATTCAACTATTCACTACATGCCAGAAACATAATCTAGATATAATATATAAATGTAATGTGGGTATTTACACTATTTATTCTTCACTCCTATGACTGTGACACCTATTGATTCCCAAATTCACTAGTTTACCATTCAATAAATCAATATTATTTTAAATGGAATGAAAGATACTAGATAACATTCAAGAATCAATTGTGAATCCCGAGTATCAAAATCTTTCAGACTGCCTTTACGTAGTGAGTCTTTTTGGATGATACACTTCAGTAGCATCCCAAAAGACACTTCAGTGCATCCTAGGAAGCCATTAGGACTGATACTAAACTTCAGATTTGGGTATGTAGCCACCTAGGTATCATGTCTTAGGACCAGCTGAAAGACCATCTTATACCTGAAAAAATGACATGCATCAAATTAGAAACAACCAGTGATGATGAAGCTGTGGGGACATAGGAAAACTTTTGCACTATGCTAGAATTGTATATTGGCTTTGCTCTAATAGAAAAATGTGGGTGGGGTCTGGTGGTGGTGCACCTGTTTAAGTGCATGTGTAATGTTCAAGGACCTAGGTTCAAGACTCATTTACCCACTTGCAGGGGGAAAGTTTCACAAACTGTAAAGAAGGACAAGAGTTAACTCTGTCTCTCTACCTCTTTATCTGAACCTTTCTCTCAGTTTCTGGCTGTCTCTATCCAATACATAAATAAATTTATTTTTTAAAAAATAAATAAATGAAGAGAAAACACTAAGAAAAACAAGGACTGGAGTTGTGTTGCACCAAAGTAAAAGTCTCTGGAATGGGGGCGAGGGGGCAGAGTTCAGGTCCTGGAACAGGACTGCAGAGGACCTAGTGGTGGTTGTATTATGATGTGGAAAACTGAGAAATGATGTGAACGTACAAAATATTCTATTTACTGACAACTGTAAAACATTACTCTCCCAATAAAAAATAAATAAACAATGTGAAAAACTTTATTAAACCACTTTTAAATATCCTAACATATAATAATATAATTATTATCCCAGACATATATTCAAGGAGCCAAACATCTATATATAGATACATATTCAAACCTGTGTTAGAAAGAGACAGAAATGAATAGTGAAAGAGAAGATAGAAAAATTGAGATAAACCTGTTGCAATGATTCATCACATATAAACTTTCCCTCATGCAGGTAGTGATCATGTACTTGAATCTGCATTTTTCACATTATAATATTGCTTCACAATGTCCTTGACAATATATAGCCTCATATATAGAATTTTGAAAATAATACAACTGAGTAGTATTGCCTTGTACATTATACCACAATTTGTAGTTTTTATATTTATGAATTACATTTTTAGCCTCTCAATTGTCAGTGCATAACCTGGATGCATCCAAGTTTAGGCAATATTAAATAATTATTACCTTAATAAAGTCATATATATATATGTATATATAAAATTAATCCAAATTGAAAATAGAAACAGAAAATTTTAGGAAATACAATGAATTAAATTTACACATTTCTGACAACAGCAAAAGAAATAAAATTTGTTGAACAAAACATTCACCTCAGAGGACATCCAAAAGGCTAACAAACATATGAAAAACTGCTCTAGGTCACTGATTGTCAGAGAAATGCAAATTAAAACATCTCTAAGATACCACCTCACTGCTGTAAGAATGGCATACATCAAAAAGGACAGCAGCAACAAATGCTGGAGAGGCTGTGGGGACAGAGGAACCCTTTTGCACTGCTGGTGGGAATGTAAATTAGTCAAGCCTCTGTGGAGAGCAGTCTGGAAAACTCTCACAAGGCTAGACATGGACCTTCCATATGATTCAGTAATTTCTCTCCTGGGATTATACCCCAAAGACTACATAACAACCAACCAAAAAGAGGTGTGTACTCCTATGTTCATAGCAGCACAATTCATAATAGCTAAAACCTGGAAACAACCCAGGTGCCCAACAACAGATGAGTGGCTGAGAAAGCTATGGTATATATACACAATGGAATACAATGCAGCTATCAAGAACAATGAACCCACCTTCTCTGACCTATCTTGGTCAGAGCTAGAAGGAATTATGTTAAGTGAGATAAGTCAGAAAGATAAAGATGAGTACGGGATGATCCCACTCATCAACAGAAGTTGAGTAAGAAGATCTGAAAGGGAAACTAAAAGCAGGACCTGACTAAATTGTAAGTAGGGCCCCAAAGTAAAAACCCGTGGTGAGGGATAGACATGCAGCTTCCTGGGCCAGTGGGGAGTGGGAGTGGGTGGGAGGGATGGGCCACAGTCTTTTGGTGGTGGGAATGGGGTTTATGTACACTCCTAGTAAAGTGTCCCCATATAGATCACTAGTTAATTAATATGAAAGTGGAAAAATTAATTGTATGTCTCGAAGTGTTTTTTTTTTTTACTTAAGAAATGATAAATTAACAAATCCATAGGGTAGGAGGGGTACAACTCCACACAATTCCCACCACCCAATCTCCATATCCCATCCCCTCCCCTGATAGCTTTCCCATTTTCTATCCCTCTGGGAGCATGGACCCAGGGTCATTGTGGGTTGCAGAAGGTGGAAGGTCTGGCTTCTGTAATTGCTTCCCCGCTGAACATGGACGTTGACTGGTTGGTCCATAATCCCAATCTGCCTCTCTCTTTCCCTAGTAGGATGGTTCGCTGAGGAAGTGGAGCTCCAGGACATATTGGCGGGGTCTTCAATCCAGGGAAGCCTGGCCGGCATCCTGATGGCATCTGGAACCTGGTGACTGAAAAGAGAGTTAACATACAAAGCCAAACAAATTGTTGACCAATCATGGACCCAAAACTTGGAATAGTGGAGAGGAAGTGTTAGGGGGGCACTCACTGAAAACTCTAGTGTACTTCTGCTTTCAGGTATATATTTTGCAGTAGTTTATGGATACGTGTGAACATATGCTCTCTCTCATAGAAACTGGTGTATATCTAGGTTTTGGGAATTTGTTAGAAAGTGAACCACCTGGGGTGGAATTAGAGTATACTATGAAAGGAAAGGTCTCACCTGACTAATGAAGCTGAAGTGTTGTCATTCCACACGTGAAGTCTCTAGACACAGTCTGAAGTAAAGCATGTTGATGTGGCAATCGTTGCATTGATTAGGTTGCGATCAGCAGATGCAACATTATTTGATATTGATTGGGAGAGGTGTATGGGAAAGTGGGCCCTACCAAGGGTTCCAGGATTGGGGGAAGTAGAGGCTCTATAGTGGAGATGTGAGGTTCCTGCTGTCTTAGGGTTCAAAAAGACAATGGATAGTTAATGTTATCACCACATTATTTGGTAATTGTGTTACCTTTGAAAAGTCCTTTTGTTAGGGTTTGCTATACAGTATCTTGTATATAGCTGTGCTATAGGTTGCTTCTGATCTACTTGGTTTAGGCTTTTAAGAGAGCCTGCATATTAAATTCACAGCCTATATATTAAAAAGATTCAGTTTGTGTTTTAAAAAATCGAGACATACAATTAATTTTCCCCCTCTCATATTAGTTAACTAGTGATTTATATGACTACATTTTACTAGGAGTGTACATAAACACCATTCCCACCACCGAAAGACTGTGACCCATCCCTCCCACCCATTCCCACCCCCCACTGTCCCAGGAAGCTGCATGTCTACCCCTCACCACAGGGTCAAAGTTTTTAAAACAGAGACTGATTTTATTAATATATAGGCTCTTTATTTGATATGCAGACTCTCTCAAAAGCCTAGACCAAGTAGATCAGAAGCAACCAATAGCACAGCTATATACAGGATACTGAGTACTGTACAACAAACCGTAACAAAAGGACTTTTCAAAGTTAACCCAATTACCAAATAATGTGATGATAACATTAACTATCCATTGTCTTTTTGAACCCTAAGACGGTAGGAACCTCACTACTCCACTATAGAGCCTCTACTTCCCCCAGTCCTGAAACCTTAGGATAGGGCCCATTTTCCCGTATGCCTCTCCCAATTCGTATCAAATAATATTGCCTCTGCTGATCGCAACCTAATCAACACAATGATTGCCACCTCAACATGCTTCAGCTCAGAGTGTGTCCAGAGACTTCACGTATGGAATGACAACCCTTTAGCTTCATTACTGTGGTGAGACCTTTCCTTTCATAGTATTCTCTAATTCCATCTCAGGTGGATCACTTTCTAACAAAGTCCCAAAACCTATATATACACCAGTTTCTATGAGAGAGAGCATATTTTCACACGTATCCATAAACTACTGCAAAATATATACCTGAAAGCAGAATTACACTAGAGTTTGCAGTGAGTACCCCCCCAACACTTCCTCTCCACTATTCCAAGCTTTGGGTCCATGATTACTCAACAATTTTTTTGGCTTTGTATGTTAACTCTCTTTTTAGTCACCAGGTTTCAGATGCCATCAGGATGCCAGCCAGGCTTCCCTGGATTGAAGACCCCACCAATATGTCCTGGAGCTCTACTTCCCCAGAGACCCACCATACTAGGGAAAGAGAGAGGCAGACTGTGAGTATGGACTGACCAGTCAACACCCATATTCAGTGGGGAAGCAATTACAGAAGCCAGACCTTCCACCTTCTGCAACCCACAACGTCCCTGGGTCCATGCTCCCAGAGGGATATAAAATGGGAAAGCTATCAGGGGAGGGGGTGGGATATGGTGATTGGGTGGTGGGAATTGTGTGGAGTTGTACCCCTCCTACCCTATGGAGTTGTTAATCTATCCTTTCTTAAATAAAAAAAACTAAAAAAAAAACCTAAAAAATAAATCAAATTTATAGGTGAAAAAAAGAGTACTGAATGTTTTTATACTGTCACCAATTATTTTATTGTATTTGTGATTTACTATGTCAACAGGGGTATAAATCCATCCTCTTCTAACCACCAAAGCTCTGAATCTTCTGTTTCCTCACTGCAAGCAACCACAGTTCCCCTAAGGTTGTAGACATGGACCTACCATCATCTGTTAAACTGTCTAAATGTATATTTATATTTAATTGCACCCCTTTTCTCCCCTACACTAAATAATCTAGCAAGAAGCTTTTGGAAATCATCAGACCATACAATAAGGTTTCAGGCTACAAAATTATCATACAAAAAACAGTGGCATACTCCTATGCAAACACTAAGTTTGAAGAAGATGAAATCAAGAAATTAATTCCTTTTTACTATAGCAACAGTAAAACAATAAAATATCTAGGAATAAACCTAACCAAAGAAGTGAAAGTCTTGTATACTTAAAAGTATAAGTGACACAAAGAAGTGGAAAGATATTCCATGTTTATGTACTGGAAGAAATAACATCATTAAAATGAATATACCACCCAGAGCTATCCCCATCAAGATCCAAAACACATGAATTGAATTGAATGCTATCCCCATCAAGATCCAGAACACATTTTTAAATTGTTTTAAAGAATTATTTGTTTTTACTCTTATTGTCATTGTTATTCTTTTATTGTTGTTTTAGTTATTATTGATATTCTTATTGATGTTGTCATTGTAAGATAGGACAGAGAGAGGAGTCAGGCAGTAGCACAGCGGGTTAAGTGCTCGTGGCGCAAAACACAAGGACCAGTGTAAGGATCCCGGTTCGAGCCCACAGCTCCCCACCTGCAGGAGAGTAATTTCACAGGCAGTGAAGCAGGTCTTCAGGTGTCTATCTTTCTCTCCCCCTCTATATCTTCCCCTCTTCTCTCCATTTTTATCTGTTCTATCCAACAACGATGACATCAATAACAACAACAATAATAACTACAACAATAAAACAAGGGCAACAAAATAGAAAATAAATATTTTTTTAAAAGAACAGAGAGAAATTGATAGAGGAGGAGAAGACAGAGAGGGGGGAGAAAGATAGACACCTGCATACCTGCTTCATTGCTTGTGAGGCTACTCCCCTGCAGGTGGAGAGCCGGGGGGGCTTGAATCGAGATACTTAAGCCAGTCCTTGCGCTTTGAGCCACATGCAATAAACCTGCTGCACTACTGCCCAACTCCCCCCCAACCCCATTTTTTAGGAGAATATAACAATTGCTACAAATGTTTATCTGGAACCAGAAAAGATTTAGAATTGCCAAAACAATCTTGAGAAGGAAGAACAGAACTAGAGGCATTATACTCCCATATCTTATTGTAATTAAAACTGCTTGCCACTGGAACATGAATACACACAGGGGCATTGGAATATAATTTAGAGTCCCAAAATAAGCCTCCACACCTATAATGTTTGACAGAGATACCCAGATATTAAGTAGATAAAGGGGATTCTGTCTCTTCAACAAATAATGTTGGAAAAAATGGATTCCAACATGCAGAGAAATGACACTGAACCACTATATTTCACCAAACACAAAGTAAATTCTAAGTGGATCAAGGACCTGGACATTAGACCAGAAACTATCAGATAATTACAGTAAAATATTTGCAGAACTCTTTTTCCACATAAGTTTATTTATTTATTTAAAAAAGAAGACATTAACAAAACTATAGGATAAGAGGGGTACAACTCCAAACAATTCCCACCACCAGATCTCTGTATCCCATGCCCTACCCTGATAACTTTCCTATTTTTGTCCCTCTGGGAGTATGGACTCAGGGTCATTGTGGGATGAAGAAGGTGGAAGATCTTGCTTCTGTAATTGCTTACCCACTGAACATGGGCGTCGACTGGTCAAACCACACTCCCAGCCTGCCTTTCTCTCTCCCTAGTAGGATGGGGCTCTGGGGAATTAGAGCCCCAGGACAAATTGGTGGGGTCATCTGTCCAGGGAAGTCTGGTCAGCATCATGGTAGCATCTGGA
Organism: Erinaceus europaeus; assembly: GCF_950295315.1. Lineage (NCBI taxonomy): Eukaryota > Metazoa > Chordata > Mammalia > Eulipotyphla > Erinaceidae > Erinaceus > Erinaceus europaeus. The sequence continues at coordinate 48,205,444 of NC_080175.1, read as the reverse complement.
ATCTGGTGGCTGAAAAGAGTGTTCACATACAAAGCCAAACAAATTTTGAACAATCATGGACCTAAAGTCTGGAATAGTGCAGATGAAGTGTTCCAGAGTCCTCAATTTTGTAAATAGCTATTAGGCATATTTTAGTTATATTTCAAAGGGCCTGTAGCTATACTAATTTTTTTCTCTGAGCCTAAAATCTGATATGCAGGTAGATCCAAGTTATTGTGTGGGGCAATGATGGCATGGATGGGAAAGGGACAGAAAGCTGGATCAGGGAAGAGAGTAGCTCCCTAATATGAGAAAGGTGTATACATATTGTTGACTATATACCCCATCAATTTGATTTTGTCTGGGGCCCATAATCAGCTTAAGAACCTATCTGACCTCTGCATCCCTGTAGATCTGAGCTCACATTCTGTTCTCATGAGTAGGAATATTCCAAGCTTCCCTGATATTGACCCTTTTTCTTCAGGTGTAGCATAGAGTATGTTATCCATCCTTCCTTCAGAAGATGGAACATTCTCTACCACTGTTGATCCAAGTTGAGATAAAGGTCCTATGGGGGCCCCACAAATGGGTCTATTTTGTTGTTCCTGATAGAGATGACCAGTAACAGTGGAGAGAGTTATTTATTTGAGGTTTAGGCCCATCATGTCTGTTTGGGAATCTCAGGACTCCCCAAATAGGGCCCCAGATGATAGGGTGGCCTGGTAGTGACTAAAGTATGCCAGTCTCTTGCCCTTATTCAGCTTTTGCAGTCCTTGCTTTGCTAAGGTTAGCTTTGGAGTGAGAGAACTGTAATGGAGCGTAGGTGAGGAGGGTATCTAAGTATAAGTAGATACTATTTCATTAGGAACTTTATACTGACACACTGCAGACTATTGTGTACTTTTGCTTTCAGGTGTATATTTTGCCCTAATTTATGGATACATGTGAACATAAGCTCTATCTTGAGGGACCTGGTCTATATTTAGGTTTGGGAACTTTGTAAGGAAGTGAACCTCCTGGAATGGAATTAGAGAATACTATGAAAGAAAAGGTCTCAACCAAGTAATGAAGCTGAAGAGGTGTCATTCCACACCTGAAGTCTCTGGACACAGTCTGAAGTGAAGGATGCTGGGGTGGTACTCCTTGCATTGATTAGGTTGGGATCTGTGTATAGGACACAATATTATTTGGTATGAATTGAGAGAAGCATGCAGAAAAGTGTGAACCATCCTAAGGTTCCATGACTGGGGGAAATATAGGCTCTAAAGAGGAAGCCAGAGGTTCCTGTTGTCTTCAGGTTTAAGAAGAAAATAGTTATTGTTATAATCACAGTTTATGGTAGTTTGGTTAACTTTGAAAAATCCCTTTGTTAGGATTTGCTGTATAATACCCAATATCATCATAATTTATGTCTTTTGCCATTATTTGTACATGGCTGTGACACTGGTTGCTTCTGTTATCCATGCTCTAGGCTTTTGAGAGGGAGTCTACATATAAAAGACTCATCCTATGTATTAAAAAGACTCAGTCTGTGCTTTTAATAGTTTGAGACATATTTCCCCTCTCATATTAATCAAATAGTGATTTACATGACTATAAATTAATGGGAGTGTACATAAGCACCATTCCCACTACCAAAAGATTGTGTCCCATTCCACCAGCCTCCCCCTACTGCCCCAGGAAGCTGAATATCCACCCTCACCCTCACCCTCACCCCAGGGTTTTTACTTTGATGCTCTACTCCAGATTTAGTAAAATACTTCTTTTAGTTTCCTCTTCTGTTTTTCTTTATCAACTTCTGTTGATGAGTGGGATCATCCCATACTCATCTTTAACTTTCTGACTTATCTCACTTAACATAATTCTAGCTCCATCCAAGATAGGTCAGAGTAGGTGGGTTCATTGTTCTTAATATCTGCATACTATATATATCACAGCTTTCTCAGTCATTCATCTGTCATTGGGCACCTGGGTTGTTTCCAGGTTTTAGCTATTACAAAATGTGCTACTATGAACATAGGTATGTACATATCTTTTTGGTTGGGTGTTATACTGTTTTGCGGTATATCGCAATAGAGGAATTACTAGATCATATGGAAGGTACATTTCTAGCCTTGTGAGATTTCTCCAGACTACTGTCCACAGAGGCTGGACCAATTTACATACCCACAAGCAGTGCAGAAGGATTCCTCTGTCCCCACAGCCTCTCCAGCATTTGTTGCTGCTGTCCTTTTTGATGTATGCCATTCTCACAGGAGTGAGGTGTTATCTCAATGTTGTCTTTATTTGCATTTCTCTGACAATCAGGAACCTGGCGCAGTTTTTCATATGTTTGTTAGCCTTTTGGATATGCTCGGTACTGAATGTTCTCTTCGTATCCTCTGCCCATTTTTGCATTGGGTCATTTCCTTTTTTGTTGCTGAATTTGATGAGGTCTTTGTATATATTGTTGATTAATTTCTTTTCTGATATATGGCATGTGAATATCTCTCATTCTGTGAGGGTTCTCTTTGTGTGATAGTATCTTTGACTGTGCAGAAGCTTTTCAATTTGATGTAGACACATTGGTTTGTTTCTGCGTTCATGTTCCTTGAAATTGGATTTGTATAATCAATGGTGCCCTTCAGTTTTAAGTGGGAAACTGTTCCAACAGTGTTTTCCTCTAAGTATTTGATAGTTTCTGGTCTAACATCCAGGTCCTTGATCCATTTGGACTTGATTTTTGTTTCTGGTGATGTAAGGTGGTTCAGTTTCATTCTTCTGCACATTTCAACCCAGTTTTCCCAGCACCATTTATTGAAGAAAGCCTCCTTTCTCCATTTAATACTTTGGCCCCACTTCACAAATATTTGATGTCCATAGGTGTGGGGTTTTATTTCTGGGCTTTCAATTCTGTTCCACTGGTCTGTGTGACTATTTTTGTTCCAGTACCAGGCCGTTTTGATGATGATTGCCTTATAATATATTTTGAGATCTGGGAGTGTGTTGCCTCCATTTCTTTTTCTTTTCCTCAAGATGGTTTTGGCAATTCTGGGTGTTTTCTGGTTCCAGATACATGATTGCAGTTCATGTACTATTCTCTTAAAGAAGCTTGGTGGAACTTTGATTGGTATTGCGTTAAGTTTGTATATGACTCTGGGGATAATACTCATGTTTATGATATTAATTCTTCCAATCTATGAGCATGGGATGTATTTCCATTTTTGGTCTCATTTTCAATTTTCTTGAATAATGAATCACAGTTTTCAGTATACAAGCCTTTCACTTCTTTGGTTAGCTTTATTCCTAGGTATTTCATTGATCTTGCTGCATCAGTGAATGGGAGTGATTTCTGGATGTATTTTTCTTCAGATTTAATGTTTGCATAAAGAAATGCCACTGATTTGTGTACATTGATTTTGTAGCCTGACACCTTGCTATATTGCTTAATAACTTCCAGTAGTTTTTCTGCTGGGTACTTTAGGTTTTCTGTGTATACTATCATATCATCTTCAAATAGTGAGAGCTTGATTTCTTCCCTTCCAATCTGTATTCCTTTGATTTCTTTCTCTTGCATGATTGCTATGGCAAGAACTTATAATACCTTGTTGAAGAGTAATGGTGATACTGGACAGCCCTGTATAGTCTCCAATCTGAGGGGGAATGTTTTCAGCCTCTGTCTATTGAGTATGATGTTGGCTGTAGGTTCTCTAGACATTGGTTACGCCAATGCCCTTGTAAACTTCACTGAAAACAAGCCCCTTTTCACTTATGTAGGGTAGCTGCATAGGCCTGAATTGTAGGTACCCAACAAGAACTTGTTCTAAGATCCTGTGTAGCTAAAATCTAGGTATCTGGGTGTTCAATCTTAAGAGTGATATAGGCCTGTCAGAAATCCGGAAGCATTCTGTCTCAGACAATGGATTGCAGGAGACGAAAACGAGTGTCCAGATTATAAATCTTCCTTTCCAAACTCGATTGGACCTCGATTGGCAATGATTTTAGCCAGGGATTCATCTGGTTCCTCTTGAAGGGAGATAATGGGGGCTGAGGCCACTCCCATGTGTGGTGTTAACCACTCCCATGCTCTTAATGTGCAGAGGCATACCTGATCAAAATACCCGCGTGGCAACTTGGCCTCTGCCTGTTGAATCCCTGTTTCTAATTGACCCATTCCAAACAATTTTTTCAAAATTCCCCTCTGGCTGATTTTGACTATTTTTCTGTGATTTCTGTAAACACTCATCTTGAAAAAATGCCCCTGTTGCAGGAAAAGGGGGCCTGGGAGCGTAGTGTGAGTTACATCCCTCCAATCTTGGAGGGTATTAAGGTTCTGAAGCAGGCCTTGTAAAATAGACCTGGTCCATGGAGCATGAAGACCATCATCTTTAATAGCCTGTCGTAGGTCTTTTAGGTCTGTGGTGGGATACAGATACCAGGCCTGAGGTTTTGTCCAGTGGGAGCGACATTGACCAGAAATGTGTGAACTTTCTCTGATAACTGTGTAGCAGCAGGGGGAGGAGTCACAGAAGTGGAAGCTACTGGACAAGCAGCATCTGAAGAAGTGGTTTTGGAGGCTACAGGAGAATCCAGACATGTGTCTGCCAAAATAGGGATGGCCAAAGAAGCAGCAGTGGAGACCACAGGAGGTTCCAGACATATGTCTGCCAAAACGGGATTGGCTGAGGAAGTGGCTGTGGAGTCCAAAGGAGAATTCAGACACGTGTCTGCCAAAATGGAGGCCTCAGGGCAAGATGCAGGGGGCTTAGGGTGGGTCAGGATCAGAACAGGCTTTTGCTTCTTCTTGTTTTTAAGGTGCTGGTTAAGTTCTATGATCACTTCCTTTATTTCTTGGACCTCAGCCTCTAGGTCCCTTAGCCTTTTGAGAGGTTTCCTTATATATCCTTTAAAAGCTGCGATGATGATCAACAGGATATAAGGTGTGGCCCTGAGAAAAAATGTCCCAGAGATAGAACAATTGTATATAGAAAAAAGAATACAGAATTTGGAAAAGATTGTTCATGGCAGAGAGGTCTCAGGAAAATAATAGGAAAGAAAAGAGAAAAAAATCACAGTGCCTTAACATGAGGTTGCAGATACCCAAATGGTGTATACTTATCTGGGACGTCTTCTTGTAAATCTGCTGCTTATGTGTCCCTATTCTGGGCACCAATTGCCGGGATATCCTGAGGGTGCTTCTTCCTGAGCAACTGATCTCTGGGTTGGAGAGAACTCAACTGGAGCCAACCTAGGCTGCTGCATGGGAGAGGGATCAGGAACTAATGCCGAGCTAGTGTCACAGGAGTTACACTCTGGAGCTCTCAGAGCCAGAAAGCAATTCCAAGTGTTTTAAAACATAAGAGCAGCTGTTATATATACTTGTCAAGTAGGGTGGAAACAGGATGTGAGGTGGAGAGGGTGGAGAAAAATAGATTGGTGGAAATCAAGGTGTGACAAGGAGAGGGGGTGAAGCAAAAAGAGAGTATGAACAAGGAGGATTAAACCAATGCCCTGGAGGCAGGGTGGTGCTTAGTTAACAGTGGTTTATGTAAATAGACCACAGCTTTAAGTGGGATAAAACCAATGCCCTGCAGACATGGCTATGCTTATTTAAGCAGGATTATAGACAGAGGTATTAAGCCAGGGGGAGCTGGCATACTACACAACAGAAGGGAGTGCTCCTGTTTCTTTGATTGTGGAAGAGCTTTAGACATATAAGTATTAGCTTTTTCCTGAAAGTTTTGTAGAATTCATTTGTCAAGCCATCTGGTCCAGGATATTTTTCTAAGGGGAAATTCTTAATAACTGCTTTGATTTCTTTTTCTATGATTCGTGCATTTAGGTTTTGTACTTCTTAGTTCAGTTTTGGAAGGCATATGTTTCTGCAAATTCTTCCATTTCTTCCAGATTCTCTAGCTTGGTGGCATATAGTTCTTCATAGAACTTTTGCATAATTTTCTGTGGTGTCAGTTGTGATATCTCCTCTATCATTTACAATTCTATTAATGTGAGTCTTCTCCCATTTTTTTATTTTTTATTTAAGAAAAGATACATTAACAAAACCATAGAATAAGAGGGGTACAATTCCGCACAATTCCCATAACCCAATCTCCACAACCCACCCCTCCCCTGATTGCCTTCCCATTCTCTATCTCTCTGGGAGTATGGATCTAGGGTCGTTGTGGGTTGCAAAGGGTGGAAGGTCTGGCTTCTGTAATTGCTTCCCCGCTGAACATGGGCATTGACTGGTCGATCCATACTCCCAGTCTGTCTCTCTCTTTCGCTAGTAGGGTGGGGCTCTGAGGAAGTGGAGCTCCAGTACACATTGATGGGGTCGTCTATCCAGGGAAGTCTGGTCAGCATCTTTCTGGCATCTTGAACCTCAACACAACAAGTGCCACCCCAGCATGCTTCACTTCAGACTGTGACCAGAGACTTCAGGTTTGGAATGACAACCCTTCAGCTTCATCACTCGGGTGAGTCCTTTCCTTTTGTAGTATTCTCTAATTCCATTCCAGGTGTTCCACACCCCAATAAAGTCCCCAAACCTAGATATAGTCCAGGTCCCCTGAGATAGAGCATAGGTTCACCCATGCCCATAAACTAGGGGTAAAATATATACTTGAAAGCAGAAATACACAAGAGCATGCAGGGAATACCCCCTACACTTCATCTGCACTATTCCAGTCTTTAGATCCATGATTGTTCAACAATTTGTTTGGCTTTGTATATTAACTCTCCCATTTTTTAAGTGAGTCTGGCTAGAGGTTTGTCAATCTTGTTTAATTTTTCAAAAAACTAACATTTGGCTTCATTGATATTTTCTATGGTTCTCTTCCTTTTGATGTTGTTCATTTCTGCTCTAGTTTGAGCGATTTATTTCCTGTTTGCTTTAGGGTTCCTATTTTTTTTCTTCTTCTAAATCCTCAAGGTGTGCAGTAGGGTCATTTATTTGAGTTTTTTCTTGTTCTCTAATATGTGGTTGTATGGCTATGAGTTTCCCTCTCAATACTGCATTAGCTGTTTCCTAAATAATTTGATAACTTGTGTCTTCATTTTCATTTGTTTCCAGGAACAGTTGAATTTCTTGCTTGTGTGCCTTTCTGACCCAGTGGTTCTTAAGCAGTATGTTGTTGAGTTTCCAAATTCTGTGACTTTTAGTTATTTTCTGTTTGTTGTTGAATATTAGCTTTACTCCACTGTGGTCGTAAAATCTTCTTGGGATGATTTCAATTCTCTTGAATTTGTTGATACTGTCTTTGTGGCCTAACAAGTGGTGTATCCTTGAGTATGTGCTGTGTGTATTTGAAAATTATGTGTATTCCAGGGAGTCAGTTGGTAGGACAGCAGGTTAAGTGAATGTGGCACAAAGTGCAAGGACCTGCTTAAGGATCCCAGCTGGAGCCCCCATCTCCCCACCTGCAGGGGTGTCACTTCACAGGTGATGAAGCAGGTCTGCAGGTGTCTATATTTCTTGTCCCATCTCTGTCTTCCCTTCCTCTCTCCATTTCTCTCTGTTCTATCCAACAGTGACAACATCAACAACAATAATAACTACAACAACAGTAAAAATGACAAGAACAACAAAAAGGAAATAAATAATAGATATATAACAATAATAATAATAATAGAATGTGTATTCCAGTTATTTGGAGTGAAAGACTCAGAAAATGTCCAGGTTTTCTAGTCTTTCCATATCTTCATTTAATTCTCTTGTTTCTTTTTTGATTCTCTGCATCCTTGATCTGTCTAATTGTGAAAATGGGGTGTTGATATCTCTCACTATAATTGCATTACTATTGATGTGTTTTTGTAGTTCTTTCAGTAGTTGTTCTATGCAGTTAGATGGTTTCTTATTGGGTGCATATATGTTAATATCTTTAATTCTTTTTGGTTGATTGATCCTCTAATCATTATGCAATGGCCTGGCCTATCTTTTATTACTTTATTTAATTTAACATCTATAGTGTCAGATGAAGATGGCTGTCCCTGCCCTTTTTTGTGGTCCATTATCATGTATGATAGTTTTTCATCCTTTCACTTTATATCTGTGTTTGTCTTTTTGAGTCAAGTGAGATTCTTGCAAACAGCATATGGTTGGGTTGTGTCTGATCCAACCTTCCACTCTGTGCCTTTTAATGGATGAATTCAATCCACTGACATTCATTAATATTATGGGTTGAATGCATTGTACTGCCATTATTCAATTCTTTATTTACTCTGATATATGGCAAATATTATTGTGATGTTGTTATTTATTAGCGGTCTTTTAGTACCTCTTTCAGGTACTAAATAGAGTTATGGGACTGTATTTTCATGTTACTCTGACCAGCCTGGGTTCACCCTTCTACAGACAGGCCAATATCCTACCCTATCCAGTGAATCCCAGGTTGCATGCTGCTACCTCTTGGAGCTCATGGCAGCTGTGGCTCCAAAGTAGCCATCTTGGCTCCAGCCCTCCACATTAATATTAACAACATCTTCAATGAAACAAATCCAATTATAAAGAATACTAGGGAGAGAGTATTATTATTTTTTAAATTATCTATGAGGAGGGAAAAAGGAGAGTGGAGAAAAGAGGTGGAGATAAACAAGTTCCTCTCACAAATGGATAGGACACCCAGTAACCTAGCAATGGAAAAAAAATAACAATGGTTAATTTTGGTCAAAGTGAAGAAGGTGGCTTGAAAAGGGACACAAGTATATAATAGTAGTAGTAATAAAATAAAATAAAATAAAATAAAGTAGAAAAACCCAGTCAGTCTGCAGCTTGGACTGCTACATTGGCTGCAGTCAACCTGAGCAAAGACAGCCAATTTAAGAAGTATTTAAAAAAAACCTCCAGGTAGTCTTTCCCAGGCAGTGATGAAGGTATGAGGTTCTGATTGGTCGGGTACTCTGTTACTCAAATAGAGATCCAGCCACTTAAAAAAAGAGAGAGAAATTAAAGGAAGAGGCTTTGAATTACATCCCTGGTGAGCCAGGAATCATGAAAAAAAAATAGATTAGCAGGGAACCTGCTAGGAATGGCTGCACTACCCTTGGGGGCTGGTACTAGGGTCGTGAGATGAGCTCAGAAATAATTGAAGGATTTTCCTTTGTCCCTCAAGCTCCGTTTGTCAGCCTAAGAGTTATGGGACTGCATTTTGGTGTCACTCTGACCAGCCCGTGTTCACCCTCTTACAGCCAGCCCAATATCCTACCCTATCCAGTGGATCCCGGGTTGTAAGCTGCTGCCTCTTGGAGATCATAGTGGCTGTGGCTCCCAAGTAGCCATATTGGCTCCACCTCTCCAAGTAAGTTTTAAAGGCATATTCAATAAAACAAATCCAATTAAAAAGACTACTAGGGCAAGTATAAACCTAAAAGACTATATCAAATTAAAAAGCTTCTGCATAACAAAAGAAACCAATATCAAGAAAGACCCCTCACAGAATGGGAGATTTTCACATGTCATACATCAGACAAGAGTTTAAAAACCAAAAGATATAAAGTGCTTGCCAAACTCAACCACAAGAAAATAAATTACCTCACCCAAAATGGGGAGAGGACATGGACAGAATATTCACCATAGAAGAGATCCAAAAGGCTAATAAAGACCTGAAAAATTGCTCCAGGTCACTGAATGTCAGAGAAATGCAAATATAGAAAACACTGAGATACCTCCTCACCCCCATAATAATGACATACATCAAAAAGTATAGCAGCAACAAATGTTGGAGAGGCTGTGGGAACAAAGGAACCCTCCTGCACTGCTGGTGGGAATGTCAATTGGTCTAGCCTCTGTAGAGAACAGTCTGGAGAACTCTCAGAAGGCTAGAAATGAACCTACCTTATAATCAAGCAATTCATCCCCTGGAGGTATATCCTAAGGAACCCAACACACCCATCCAAAAAGATTTGTGTGTGCCTATATTAATAGCAGCACAACTTGTAATAGCCCAAACCTGGAAGAAGGAAGTGGCATGTATACACAATGGAACAGTACTCAGCTGTTAAGAATAGTGATTTCACCATTTTTATCCCACCTTGGATGGAGCTTGAAGAAATCATGATAAAAGAAATATATCAGAAACTGAAGGATGAATATAGAGTGATCTTACTCACTGACAGAAGTTGAAAAGCAAGATCATAAGACACTAAGCAGAAATTAAACTGGAGTTGGTGTCTTATACTAAAGTAAAAATCTCTGGTGTGGGTTGGGAGTGGGGGGAGTCCAGGTCCTGGAAAATGATGATAGAGGCCCTTGTGAGGGTTTTATTGTGGTAGGAAACTGAGAAACATTATGGATGTACAAACTATTGTGTTTACTGTTGACTGTAAAACATTAATCCCCCAATAAAGAAAATTAAAAAAATAAAATAAACAAGATCAATAGCTATAAATTTGTGGCAATTCCCTACACAAAAGGTGGACCAATAGAAACCGAACTCAAGGAAGCAATCCCATTTACAATTGAATCCAAAAAGATAAAGTAGATGCCCTTTTCATGGATTAGAAGAATAAATATCATTAAAATACCAATAGTGCCAAAAACAATATATAGATTAAATGTATTACCTTTTAAATTCCCAATAACATATTTCAAGGAAATTGAACAACTTATCAAAATAAATTGTGTGGAACTATAATAAAAGCACAGCCACAAAAAGCTCTCCAAAGGCAAAAGAAGAAAAATTGATGCATCATAATTCCTGATATGAGGTTATATACAAAGCAATAGTAGTTAAAACAGTGTGGTATTGGAAAAAAACATGCACATATGGACCAATGAGATTGGATAGAAAGCCTAGAACTTAACCCACACATGTATAGGCACCATATATATGAAAGGGGCCCACACTGCCTAATGAGGAAAAGAAAGTCTCTAACAAATGGTGTTGGGTGATTTGGACAGCCACATGCAGAAAAATTAAACTAAACTACCAATTAACACTATGCACCCAAATTAACCCACAATGTATCAAAGATGTGGATAATAGACCTGAAAGTATAAAATACACAGAGAAACATCAGTGAAACATTTCATGACATTAATATAAAAAGGTATATTTGGAGATACTACAAGAGAAAGAAAAACAAGATCTAATAAATAGGACTTTATCAAAGTAAAAAGCTTCTACATATAAAAAGAAAATTTCAGGGGCCAGATGGTGGTGCACCTGTTTAAGGGAACAGAATACAATGCAAAAGGACCTGAGTTAAAGCTGCTGGTCCCCACCTTGTGCAACCATATGGTCAAAGACTTTTGTTTTAGGGGAGAATCTTAATAGCTGTTTCGATTTCTTTGTCTGTGATTGGTGTATTTAGGTTTTGTAGTTGTTCTTGGTTCAGTTTTGGAAGATCATATGTTTTAGGAATTCTTCCATTTCTTCTAGATTCTGTAGCTTGATGGTGTATAGTTCTTTATAGAAGTTTTGCATGATTTTCTGGATTTTTGTGGTGTCACTTGTGATATCCCCTCTATTGTTTATAGTTCTATTAATGTGAGTCTTCTCTCTTTAGTGAGTCTGGCTAGGGGTCTGTCAATCTTGTTTAATTTTTCAAACAACCAACATTTGGCTTCATTGATATTTTGTATGGTTCTCTTATTTTTTATGTTTATTTTTGCTCTAATTGTAATATTTCTGTAATTCTGATTGCTTTAGGGTCCCTTTGTTCCTCTTCCTCTAAGTCCTTAAAGTGTGTAGTAAGGTCGTTTATTTGAGCTTTTTTTTTTTATTCTTTAATATGTGATTGTAAGGCTATCTGTTTCCCTCTCAGTACTACTTTATCTGTGTCCCAAATAATTTGATAACTTCTATGTTTGTTTTCATTTGTTTCCAGGAACATTTGAATTTCTTACTTGAGTGCCTCTCTGACCCAGTGGTTCTTAAGCAGTATGTTGTTGGGTTTCCAAATTCTGTGACTTTTAATAATTTTCTGTTTGTTGTTGAATGTGAACTTTACCCTACTGTGGTCTGAGAAGATACTTAGGATGATTTCAGTGTTCTTGAATTTGTTGATACTGTCTTTGTGGCCTAACATGTGGTGTATCCTTGAGTATGTGCTGTGTGGATTTGAAAAGAATGTGTTTTCCAGTTTTTTGAGGTGAAGGAGTCTCAAAATGTCCAGGAGATCTAATCTGTTCATCTCTGCATTTTATGCTCTTGTTTATTTGTTGATTCTCTGCTTTGTTTATCTGTCTAAGTGTGAGAGTGGGGATTTGAAGTCTCCCACTATGATTGTATTGCTATTGATGTATTTTTGTAGTTCTATCATTAGGTGATTGATGTATTTAGATGGTCCCTCATTGGGTGCATAGATTTAATAATTATTAAATCTTCTTGTTTGCTTGTTCCTCTAATCATTATGTAATGGCCTTACCTATCTTTTATTGTTTTATTTAATTTAAAGTTTCCAGTGTCAGAGATGAGAATGGCCTTTCTTGTGGTTCATTAGCCTGTATGATAGATTTCCATCCTTTCACTTTAAGTCAATGTTTGTGTTGTTGGGTCAGGTGGAATTCTTGCAAACAGCACATGGCTGAGTTGTTTTTTTCTGATCCATCCTCCCACTTTGTGCCTTTTTAATGGGTGAATTTAATCCATTGATATTTCTTGATATTATGGATTGAATATATTGTTATTCCATTATTCAACAATTTTTTATTTGTTCTGATATATGGCAAGTATTATAGTGATGTTCTTGTTTATAAGAGGTCTTTTAGTACTTGTTTCAGGGTAGGCTTGGTGACGGTTGTCTCCTTTAACTTTTGTCTGTCTGAGAATGTTTTGATCCCTCCATCTAGTTTAAATGAAAGTCTAGCAGGATATAGTATCCTTGGTTGAAACCGTTTTTCATTCAGGACTGGATAGATATCTTGCCATTCTCTTCTGGCTTTTAGAGTTTGAGTGTAGAAGTGTGCTGATAGTCTTATGGGTTTTCCCCTGTATGTGATTTTTTGTTTTTCTCTTGCAGCCGTTAAGATCCTTTCTTTATCCTTACTTCTTTTCATTATAACTAATGATATGTCTTGGTGTCTTCAGGTATGGTTTGGTTATGTTTGGGACTCTCTGGACCTCTTGAATCTTAATGTCCTTTCTGTTGTTCAGGTCTTGGAAGTTTTCTTTTATTATTTCCTCTAGAATGTTTACTTCCCCTTCCTCTCTTTCTTCCTCTGGTAGGCCAATTATAGAATGTTACTTCTTTTGATATCATCCCATATGTCTATGTTGTTGTTTTCAGTGTCTCTCAATCTCTTTTTGAGCTCTTTTACCTCTTTCTTAGTTTTCTTCAGCTCATCCTCTATTTGGATAATTCTGTTTTTTGCTTTTTAGTCTTCTTTCCCTTCCCTCGGCTTCTTTCTTCAGTTCAGTTATAGTATTAGCTTCTTCTCTAGTTGACATTTTAGCTCAGCTATTTCAGCTTTCATTTCTCTAATTACCTCAAGGTAGCTTGTATTTTCTTTGAGGTTCTCCTATGTTGTTTCCTTAATTCAGATAGTCCTTTCCTCCAAAATATTCTTCATTTCTGTGATTACTAGGTTCACTATTGCTTGCATACTTTTCTTATCTATGGTTACTTCTGACTGATTTGGAGTTTCTTCTGGGTTTGTGTCCTGACTCATTGTGGCAGCAATTTTATTTGCTCTTGATTTAACCTCCTTTTTAATTGATGTGGCTTTTATTTTCCTGTTCTTAAGTTGTGTTTTGAGTACAAGCCATGCTGTACTAAAGACCTTTATGACAAGTGCAATCACCAACCTCAGCAATTATAGTAATAGTAACTGAGGCAAGGATTAATGTAGTTCAATCAATACCATTTAGCCAAAATATACCTCCAGTCCAAGAAAAAATATCAACCAAACAAAAGAAAATGAAATAGACTGGAAAAAAAGGGAGAGCAAGAATGGACAATTGTGCAATTCTACTGTGCACTATAAATTCTAGGGATAGAAAGGGAAGTAGAGAAGCCCCACACACATAGAGTCCACTCCGAGTCAGATTTCCTCCCCTAAATAATTTATAAGTGAATATCAGTGAATTCAGAAAATAAATTAAGGATGAAGGAAGAAAATAATAAAGAAATAAATGGAAGTAAGGGAGAATGAAAGAAGAAAAAAGGAATAACAGTGAAAGGAAAGAGAATTTTTTAGCTAGGAGGAGGGAAAAGGAGACTATAGAGAAGAGGTAGAGAGAAACAAGTTCATCTCTCAATTGATAGGACATCCAGTCACCTAGCAATGGAAAATACAACAACAGCTAATTTTGGTCAACCTCAAGATAGTGTACAATAAGGGACATGTGCATATAATAATAATAATAATATTAATTAAATAAAATAAAGTAGAGTAGAAAGCCTCTAACAGTCAGTCTGCAGCTTGGACTGCTCAATTGTCTGCAGACAGTCTGGACAAAGACAGCTAATTATGAGAGGAATCAAAAAAAAAAAAAAATTCCTGATAGTCTTTCCTAGCCAGGGATGAGGCTTTGATTGGTCAGGTATTTTGTCACTCAAATGGAGCTCCAGCTATATAAGAAAAAGAGAGAAGTTAAAGAAAGAGGGTTGGAATGACACCCTGATGAGCCAGAAATCTTGATAAAGAAAATAGCTCAGCAGGAAACTTGCTAGGAGCTGCTGAGCTGCCCCTGTGGGCTGGTATTGGGTTGGGGGGGTGTGATCAGAAATAAAGAATTTTATTTTGTTCCCCTGACGTCTGTTTGTCAGATCAAAAGAGAGTTATGGGAGTGTATTTTGGTGTCTGACCAGCCTGTGTTCATCCTCCTACATACAGCCTACCAGATACAGTGGATTCTGGGTTGCAGCCTGCTGCCTCTTGGAGCTCACAGCAGCTGAAGCTCCAAAGTCACCATCTTGGCTCCACATGCAGACTGCGTTAATATTTTTTTTATCTTTATTTATTTGATAGAGATAGTTAGCAATGGATTTTGGTGAGACAGAGGAAGAGAGACAGACACATCTTAAGTCTTGCTTCACCATTTGCAAAGATTTCCCCTTGCAGGTGTAGACCTGGGGCTGGAACCAGGGTGCTTGTGCATTGTAACATGTATGCTCAATCAGGTGCGCCAACACCTGGCCCCATGTTCTTTAGTGTTTGTGTGGAAAAATCTGTTGCTAATCATATGGACTGTCCTCTATAAGTGACTCTTTATTTTTCTCTTGCAGCCTCCAAGATGCTTTATTTGTCATTATTCATTTTTTATTTCATTCTAAACTTGATGTGATTGGTGTGTTTAGGTCTGGGTTGAGTCTGTATGGTAGAAAGATATATAGATAAATTAACCCAACCAAAACTGAAGGAGATTATTTTCACAGTCTGAGCAGAGGAAACTTATTGTTCCAAGAAGTCAACTATTCAGACAAAGAAACCCTAAAACAAACAGAAGGACTGAAAAACCTAAAATTAATTCAGAAATAAAACACATGGAAAATAAGAGAACAATATAAAGAATCAATGAAACCAAATGTTTGTTCTTTAAAAAATTAAACAAAATTGATAAACCCTTAGCAAGACTCACAAAAAATAATAATAAATAAAAAGAAAAAAAATGAAGAATCAAATAAATAGAACTGTAAATGATGTGGGAGGTGTATTAAACGGACACAAAAGAAATCCAAAAAATCATGCAAAATTTCTATAAACAGCTATATGCCACCAAGCAAGAGTATCTGAAAGAAATGGAAGAATTCCTAGAGACATAGACCCTTCTAAAACTAAGCCAGGAAGAACTACAAGACCTAAGTAGGTCAATCATAGACAAAACACAAAAACAAAACAAAAAAAAAAAAACAGTTATTAAGAAACTTCCCCAAAATAAAAAATCCTGGGCCAGATGGCTTTACAAATTAATTCTAAAAAACTCTCAGGAAACAGTTAATTCCAAAAGCTCTTCCAAAATATTGAAGGCACAGAAACATGGCATTCCAACTTCTATGATGTCAACACCATTATGATATCAAAAGCATGTAGGGACACAAAAAGGAAAACTACAGATCAAGAACTCTGATGAATATAGAGGCTAAAATAGTAAACAATACTCTGGCCAAATGGATTCAGCAGTATATTAAAAAGATTGTTCTTCACAACCAAGTGTTATTTATCCCAGGAATGCAAGGCTGCTTCAATATTCATAAGTCAGTGTGTGATTCACCACATCAATAAAAGCAAAACCAAAAACTACATGAGCATCTTAATAGATTCAGAGAAAGCCTTTGACAAAATGCAACACCCATTCAATAATCAAAACACCACAAATGTAGGAATAGATGGTAAATTACTTAAGATAGTGTAGTCCATTTACAACAAACCTATGGCCAACATTACTTTCAATTGGCTGAAGCTGAAATCATTCCCCATCAAATCCGGAACCTGACAAGTGGTGATGACACTTGGTGTTCAATGACAAGTGGTGTCCATTATCACCATTATTCTTACACAGGAATCGAAGGAATGCAGATTGGAAGGAAAGAAGTCAAACTCTCACTATTTGAAGATGATATGATAGTATAAAGTGATAAACCTAAAGAATCCAGAAGAAAGCTTCTGGAAATCATTAGGCAATAAAGCAAGGTGTCAGGCAACAAAATCAAAGTACAAAAGTCAGTGGCATTTCTTTACACAAATGCTAAATAAGAAGAGAAAGATATCCAGAAATCACTCCCATTTATTATAGCAGCAAAATCAATAAAATATCTATTAATAAACATTACCACTGAAGTGAAGCATGTCTATATTGAAAACTATGAGTTTCTATTCAAGGAAATAGAAAGTGACACAAAGATGCAAAGTTATTCCATGCTAATTAATAGGAAGAATTAATATCCTCAAAATGAATATCCTATCCATATCTATAAACAAATTTAAAGCAATAATCATCAAAGTCCCAACAAGTTTCTTTAAGAATATAGAATAAAATTTGCAATAATTTACATGGAACCAGAAAGTACTTAGAATTGCCAAAACAATATTTGGGACAATAAACAGAAATGGATCTCAAATTATATTATAATCCCATAATCATCATCAAAACAGCCTGGTACTGTAACAAAAATAGATACACAGACCAATTTTGAAGTGAAAGCCCATAATAAATCCACACACCAATGGACACTTAATTATTGATAAGGGAGGTCAAACTACTAAATGGAGGAAGGAGGATCTTTTCAAAAAATGGTGCTGGGTAAGCTGGGTTGAAACATGCAGAAGAATGAAACTGAACCTTCTTCTTCTAGCATTAGCCCTTCTTCCGTACCCAGTCAACAGCATCAGGTTGAGCCTGATGTAAAGTTTCGAGACCTTCTTTGAATCTGGAGAGGTGGCAGTCGTTGACTATGTGGGTCATAGTCTGTCTGGAGCTGCAGGGGCAGTTCGGGTCGTCTCTGGCTCGCCAGCAATGGAACATAGCAGTGCACCAGCCATGGCCTGTTCGATAGCGATTGAGGAGGGCCCAATCATAACGTGCTAGGTCAAAGCCGGGTTGACGCTTGCAGGGGTCTGTGATGAGGTGTTTGTTCTTTACCTCAGCTGACTGCCAACTCTGTTTCCAAGAGTCTGGAACAGACAAGTTCAGTGTAGGCGTAGGGGACCAGATTGGGTGACGAGACGTCAAGTGTTGGACAGGGTGGGCGAAGATATCTGCGTATATTGGCAGGTCCGGTCTAGCGAATATGTGGGAAATGAACTTAGATGATGCCGCATCCCGACAACTATCTGACGGGGCGATGTTGCTAAGAACTGGCAGCCATGGAACCAGGGTGGAATGGATGGTTCCAGAAATTATTCTCACCATTGCTGACCATCTCCATTAGCAAAACATCATGGACCACTTGTGCATCTCTAAAGGACCTTCCCTCAATATGGAACAACAATGTTAGGGACTGCCCCACACTCTAAAGGCAGACGGGGTCAACATACTCTGCCACTTGAGGAAGAATGGTTCAGAAATGACTGCAGTCTAGAATGTTCCTAGCTATGACCATAGAATGTGAGCTCAGACATACATGGATGCAGAAGTTACACAGGCTCCTGTGCTGAATATAGGCCTCAGATCAAATCGATGGGGTTTATCGTTCACAGTAATTATATACTTTTTACCATATTTGTGAGCTACTCTTTTTCCTGATCTTGCTTTCTAGTCCTAGTTCCATATTGCCAGACAATACTTTTTAGCCCATCTGCATGTTAGTTGTCAAGCTAAGAAAAAAATTAGTAAAGTCATGGCTCCCTTGGAATATGCCTAAAATAGACCTACTACCTTTTTCAAAAATTGAGACCCCAAATCCAATCTACTATATTCTCACCATTAGGTTCTCTATTATTAAACAATTTGTTCTGCTTTATATCTTTGTGATTTTACAGGGATTTAACTTAATCCATTCACTTGTTCATGTGAAATGGCAATATTGAAAATATTCTTCCAAGTTACAAATTTTTAATATATCAAGTAACTTGATAAAAATTGAAATCAGAAGAAAACACAATCTAAAACAAAAGTGAGAGATATTTAACACACAGAAGCTACATATATAAATAAAATTAGAAGAAAAATTAACCGTGTTGTAAGATATATATATATATATATGTATACATATATATATATATATATATATATATATATATATATATATTATGACAATATGTGATAATAGTCCTTAAGGGGATATTTGGATTTGCACATCAGATGAGAGATTAATTTGTTAATAACAAGGTTCATGATTATAATGAAGTTTCACTAATTATATTGACTATCTAATTGTTAATAATCAACAAATCTGTTAGAGTAATTTCAATCATTTTACTGTCCATTTATTTACTTTTATTTTATTATTATTTTTAAGGAAAGTATCAATTTTATTTTTACAGACAAGGGATGCATTTCTTTTCATTTATCTGCAGGAAATGAAGGCATTAGCTAGAGCATGGCTATCTGGACTTCTTTTTTAAATTTTCTATTTATAAAATGGAAATATTGTCAAAACTATAGGATAAGAGGGGTATAATTTTACACATTGCCCACCACCAGAGCTCCATATCCACCCCCTTCCATTTATATATTCTATAATTTTTGTCCTGTGATTATGGGCCCAGGGTCAATAATGAAGATGGAAGGCAGAAGATCTGGCTTTTGTCACTGTTTCTCCACTGAACATGGACACTGGCAGTCAATCCATACTCCCAGCCTATCTCTCTCTCTATTCCTAGTGCAATGAAACAGATACAGAAAGAAAGATGCATAGAGAAAAAGGTCACTGCTCATCTCTGGTGTCGAATGTTGCTGAGAATTGAACAGTGGTATCTGAGTCTCAGACATTGTTTCTTGTAGAACATATTTTTTTCTAAAGCCTAAATCTTACAAACTCTCATTTTATTTTTCTGTTTATTATATTTATGAGTAATTTTATTTATTTATTACCTCCAGAATTATCACTGAAGATTGATGCATCCACTATTTCTTCCCTTATTCTGGCTGACATTCATTCATTTCTCCCTTCCTTTCTTCCTTCCTTCCTTTCTTTCTTTCTTCCTTCCTTTCTTCCTTCCTTCCTTTCTTCCTTCCTTCCTTTAATTTACCTTTTTTTTTATTTGATGAGACAGATAAAATCTGATATGGGATGAAAAAATGTGAAAAAAACACAAAGTAAGAATCAACAGTAACTTGGGCCAATCTGTATGCTTTAACAAGCCTTATTTTATGCAATATCATCTTTTAAATTTTGTGAATTACAAGGAATACATTAAAGACATTTAAATTCTGTGAATTTTAGATTTCAGTGTAAGCACAGAAGTTTCAATAAGGGTACTTGTTAAAGCTGAGGGAAAGTCTAAGACAATAACATGAAACCAGCACTCAGTACTAAATCATCCACTTGAAGCTGCTACTATGACTTATCTATTATACTAAATGATCTCATAATAGCCTTGTAGTATGAGCCTTCCCAGCAGTCAGTCTTCCTGAGTTCCTGCAAGGTTTAGACTCAGACTCACTTCCCCTCACTGTGCCTCTTGTACAGTAATACATGGCTGTGTCCTCAGCTGTCACAGAGATCAGCTTCAGGGAGAACTAGCTCTTGGATGTGTCTTGGGTCTTCATAGATGGACTGTAGTAAGTACTACTACCACATATATATCCAATCCACACTATTCCTTTCCCTGCCAGCTGATGGATCCAACTCCAGTAATAACTACTGGATATTGATTGTCCAGAGACATTACAGGTGAGGACAGTGTCTCTGATGGTCTCACCAGTCCTGGGCCTGACTCCTGCAGCTTCAACTCTGACAGGACACCTAGGGACAAAAAACAATAATTCTTGTCACTCATACACAGTTTTAGCCATCTCAATAAAACAAGATTCAACATCTGAGACCCTCAAGTTTTGGAGCTGTCACCAGATGGAGCAGAAACAGAAGCACTTTCATTCTCTTCTAGATTACAGGGCTGCAAAGGCAAAGTGAGGGGAAGTGAGTCTGAATCTAAACAAAAACCACCTTGCAGGAAATCAGGAAGACTGACTGCTGGGAGGGCTCATACTACAATGCTATTATGAGATCATTTAGTACAATAGATAAGTCACAGTAGCAGCTTCAAGTGGATGATTTAGTACTGGGTGCTGGTTTCATGTTATTGTCTTAGACTTTCCCCAGATACCTCAGCCCTAAGTGAGTAGACAGATGGATGTATTCACAGCACAAGGGGATTTGACTTAGAATTGGGAGAGTGATTTGCACATAGGCTTAATTTCATTATAAGAATAGAAATATTTCTGTCCATTTCCCTAAGTACTATTCTGATACTAGGACTCTCAAAGTGAGCATATTGGGTATATAATACTTAGTCTTAACAACAGATGAATTGCTGAGGAAGCTGTGGTATATATACACAATAGAGAATATACAGCTACTAAGAACAATGAACCCACGTTATCTGACCCATCTTGGATGGAGGTAAAAGGAATTGTGTTAAGTGAGATAAGTCAGAAAGAAAAGGTGAGTATGGGGTGGCCCCACTCATAAACATAAATTGAGAAAGAGAAAGGGAAACTCAAAGCAGGATCTGACTGAGTTTGGATTAAGGCACCAAAGTAAAAATTCTCTTGGTGGAGGGTAAGAATAGATGCTCAATTTCAATGTGTGTGTGTGGAGGGGGTGGGGAAAAGGGACTCTTTGGTGGTGGGAATGGTGTTAATGTACACCTCTATTAACTTGTAGTCTCATAAATCTCTAATTAATATGATGGGGAAATTGATTGAATGTCTCAAACTTTTTAATCCACATACAATAGGCTGACTATATGTTCCTTCATATGACTTCATTTGACTTAAGACTTCGAAATGGTAATCAGATTGAATTTTCACAGTGTACTTAAATTGTTAATACACTTCTTTCTCTTATTCTTTCTTCATTTCTCTCTTTCTTTCTATAGAAGGATAGGGGCAGTACAACTCTACAAAATTCCCACCACCAGATCTTCATATCCCATCTCCTACCCTGATAGATTTTCCATTCTTTATTCCTTTGGGAGTATGGACCCAAGGTAATTATAAGGTGCAGAAAGTGGAAGGTCTGGCTTCTGTAACTGATTCCCTGCAAAACAAGGGCATTGACTGGTCAATCCATACTCCCAGCCTGCCTCTGTCTTTACATAGTAGGGTGGGTCTCTGGGGAAGAGGAGCTGCAGGACATATTGGTGGGGTCTTCTTTCCAGGGTATCATGCTGGCATCTGGAACCTGGTGGCTGAAAAGAGAGTTAACATACAAAGCCAAACAAATTGTTGAACAATCATAAACCTAGAGGATGGAATAGTGTATATGAAGTGTTGGGGGATACTCACTGCAGACTATTGTGTACTTTAGATTTCAGGTATATATTTTGCCCTAGTTTATGGATATGTGTGAACATATACTCTATATCATGGAACCTGGTCTATATCTAGGTTTGGGGACGTTGTTAGGAAGTGGAATGAAATTAGGGAATACTATGAACTGAAATGTCTCACTCGAGTAATGAAAATGAAGGGTTGTTATTCCACACCTGAAGTCTCTGGACACAGTCTGAAGTGAAGCATGCTGAGGTGGCACTCCTTGCATTCATTAGGTAGGGATCAGTGGATGAAATTTTATTTGGTATGAATTGAGATAAGCATGCAGGAAAGTGTGCCCCACCCTAAAGTTCCAGAACTTGGGGAAATATAGGCTCTATAGTGGAAATGTGAGATTCCTGCTGTCTTAGGGTTCAAGAAGACAATAGACAGTTATTGCTATCATCACATTATTTGGTAATTAGGTTAACTTAAAAAAGTTCCATTGTTAACATTTTCTGTATAATACCCAACATCTTGCATATAGCTGTGCCACTGGTTGCTTCTGTTCTCCCTGGTCTAGGCTTTTGAGAGAGTCAACATGTCAAAGACTCAGCCTATGTATTAAAAAGATTCAGTCTGTTCTGTAAAAAGTTTGAGACATAGAATTTTCCCCCTCTCATATTAGTGATTTATATGACTAAAAGTTAATAGGAGTGTACATAAACAACATTCTCACCATTAAAATTCTATGTTCCATCCAACTCACCCACACCAACCCACCCCCGCCACCCCGAGAAACTGAATGTGCACCCTTTCCCTCACCACAGGGTTTTTATTTTGGTGCCCTACTCCAGATTTAGTCAAATCCTGCTTTTAGTTTTCCTTTCTGTTCTTCTTTCTCAACTTCTGTTGATAAGTGGGGTCATCCCATACTCATATTTATCTTTCTGACTTAGCTCACATAACATAATTCCTTCTAGCTCTGTCCAAGATAGGTCAGAAAAGGTGGGTTCATTGTTTTTAATAGCTGTGTAGTATTCCATTGTGTAACACAGATTTCTCAGCCATTCATCTATTGGACACCTGGGTTGCTTCCAATTTATAGCTATTATGAATTGTGCTGCTATGAACATAGGTGTACACAATTTTTTTTGTTTGGGCATTATGGAACCCTTGAGGTATATCCCCAAGAAATGAACTACTGGATAATATGGAAGGTCCATGTATACCCTTGTGAGAGTTCTTCAGACTTCTCTCCACAGAGGCTGGACCAACTTACATTCCAACCAGCAGTGTGTTCCTCTGCCCACACAGCCTGCCTCTCCAGCATTAGTTGCTGTTGTCCTATTTGATGTATGCCATTTTTACAGGGGTGAGGTGGTATCTCAATGTTGCTTTTCTCTGAAAATTAGTGACCTGGAACGATTTTTCATATGTTTGTTAGCCTTTTGGATGTCCTCTGAAGTGAATATATTGTTCCTGTATGCCGCCCATTTTTGGATGGGGTCATTTGCCTTTTTGGTGCTAAATTTGCTGATCTCTTTGTATAGTTTGGTTATCAGTCTCTTATCTGATGTATGGAATATGAAGATCTCTCATTGTTTGAGGGGTCTCTTTGTTTGTGTGATAGTTTCTTTGGCTGTGCAGAAGCTTTTCAATTAGATGTAGTCCCACTGGTTTCTTTCTGCTTTAGTCGTCCTTGCAACTGAGTTTGTTTCATCAAAGATGTCCTTGATGTTTAGGTGAGAAAGTTTTCCACCAATGTTTTACTCTAAATATTTGATCATTTCTGGTCTAACATCTAGGTATTTGATCCATTTGGAGTTCATTTTTGTTTCTGGTGAGATAAGGTGGTTCAATTTCATTATTCTGCATGTTACAACCCAGTTTTTTCCCAGCACCATTTACTGAAGAGAGTCTCCTTTCATTTAATGTTTTGGGCCCCCTTTACAAATATTAGATGTCAGGTGTGGGGGTTTAGTTCTGGGCTTTCAATTCTGTTCCACTGGTCTGTGTGCCTATTTTGTTCCAGTACCAGGCTGTTTTGATGATAATGGTTTTATAATATAGTTAGAGATCTGGGAGTGTGATGCCTCCATTTCTGTTTCTTTTCCTCAAGACTGTTTTTTTTTTTTTTTTCAATTCTAGGTGTATTCTGGTTCCAGATAAAAGATTGTAGTTTTTTGTCCTATTCTCTTAAAGAAGCTTGGTGTAACTTTGATGGGTATTGTGTTAAATTTGTATATGGCTCTGGGGAGAATATTCATTTTGATGATATTTATTCTTCCAAACCAGTAGCATGATGTATCTTTCCATTTCTTGGTATCAGTTTCTATTCCCTTGAATAATGACTCATAGTTTTCAGTAAACAAGTCTTTCACTTTTTTGGTAAGCTTTATTACTAGGTATTTTATTGGTTTTGCTACAACAGTGAATGGAAGTGATTTTTCAATGTCTTCTCCAGATTTAGTGTTTTCATAAAGATAAGCCACTGATTTTTGTACATTGACTTTGTAGTCTGACACCTTGCTATATTGCTTAATAAGTCCCAGTAGTTTTCTGCTGGATTCTTTAGATTTTCTATGTATACTATCATATCATCTTCAAATAGTGAGAGCTTGATTTCTTCCCTTCCAATTTGCATTCCTTTGATCTATTTCTCTTGCCTGATTGCTATCTCAAGGACTTCCAATACTATGTTTAAGTGTAATGTAGTGTAGTGATAGTGAATATCCCTGTGTAGTCAGAGATCTGAGGGGGAATGCTTTCAGCTTAAGTATACATATCAGTATGATGTTGGTGGTAGGTTTGCTATATATGAACTCCACTGTCTTGAGGAATTTACAGTCTATTTCAATTTTTATAGTGTTTTGTGCATGAATGGGTGTTGGATTTTGTCAAAGGCTTTTTCTACATCTACTGAGAGAATAATGTGGTGTTTGGTGTTGGTTTTACTGATGTGGTGAATGACATTGATTGACTTAAGTATGTTGAACCAGCTTTGCATTCCTGGGATAAATCCTGCTTTGCTATGATGAACAATCTTTTTGATATAGTGCTATATCCAGTTGGCCAATATCTTGTTTAATATTTTGGCATCTATGTTCCTCAGAGATATTGGTCTGTAGTTTTTTTTGTGTGTGTGCATCTCTATCTGCTTTTGCCATCGAGTGATGTTGACTTCATAAAAGGTGGAAGGGAGTTTAACTGTTTCTTCGATCTTGTGGAAAACTTTTAGAAGTATGGGTATTAACTCATGATTTTTTTGTAAAATTTGTTTGTAAAGCCATCTGGTCCAGGACTTTTGTTTTAGGTGAGATTATTAATAACTGTTTCAATTTCTTTGTCTGTGATTGGTGCACTTATATTTTGTAGTTCTTTTTGGATCTGTTTTGGAAGGGCATACGTTTCTAGGAATTCTTCCATTTCTTCCAGATTCTCTAGCTTGGTGGCGTACAGTTCTTCATAGAAGTTTCAGATAATTTTCTGCATTTCTGTGGTGTCAGTTGTGATATCTCCTCTATCATTTACAATTCTATTAATTTGAATCCTCTCTTTTTTTGTGAGTCTGGCTAGAGGTTTGTCAATCTTGTTTAATTTTTCAAAGAACCAACATTTAGCTTCACTAATCTTTTGTATGGTTCTCTTAATTCTATGTTGTTTATTTCTGATGTAATGTTAGTGATTTATGTCCTTCTGGTTGATTTAGGGTTCCTTTGTTCCTCTTCCTCTAATACATTAATGTGTGCAGTAATGTTGTTTATTTGAGCTTTTTCTTGTCTTTTAATATGTGACTCTATGGCTATGTTTCCCTCACATCACTCCTTTCTTTAGCTGTGCCCCAAATATTTTGATAGATTGTGTCTTCATTTTCATTTGTTTCCAAGAACGTTTGAATTTCTTGCTTGAATATGTCTCTGACCCACTGGTTCTTAAGCAATATGTTATTTAGTTTTCAAATTCTGTGTATTTTAGTAATTTCCTGTTTGTTGTTAAATGTTAGCTGTACTCCTTTGTAGTCAGATGAGATACTTTGAATGATTTTAATGCTCTTGAATTTGTTGATGCTGTCTTTGTGGCCTAGCATGTGGTCTATCCTTGAGTATGTCTTGTGTAGAATTGAAAACAATGTGCTTTCCAGTTTTGGGGGGTGAAGAACTCAGAAATTGTTCAGGAGATATACTCTGTCCATCTCTGCACTTGATTCTCTTGTTTCTTTGTTGATTCCCTGCTTTGTTGATCTGTCTAAGTGTGAGAGTGGGATATTAAAGTCTCCCACTATTATTGTATTACTACTGATGTATTTTTGTAGTTCTTGCAGTAGATTTTTGATGTTTTTAGATTGTCCCTCATTGGGAGCATAAAGGTTAATATTTGTTAAATCTTCTTGACTGATTGATCCCCTAATCATTATGTAATGGCCCTGCTTATATTTTATTACTTTATTTAGTTTAAACTCTATTGTATCAGAGATGATAATGGTTGTTCCTTCCTTTCTTTGTGGTCCATTAGCCTGTATGATAGTTTTCCACCCTTTCACTTTAAGTCTGAATTTGTCTTGTTGGGTCAGATAGGAATCTTCCTAGCAGTATATGGCTGGGTTATGTTTTCTGATCCATCTTCCCACTCTGTGCCTTTTAATCAATTGATGAGTTTAAGCCATTGACATTTAATGATATGGATTTAATGTATTGTAGTGACATTATTCAGCATTTTTTATTTGCTTTGATATATGGCAAGTATTATGGTGATGTTCTTGTTTACAAAATGTCTTTTATAACCTCTTCCATGGCATTCTTGGAGATGGTTGCCTGCTTTAACTTGTGTGTCTGAGGTTTTGATCCCTCCATCTAGTTTGAATGAAAATTTAGCAGGATATATTATCCTTGGTTGAAACATTTTTCATTCAGGGCTCAATAGATATCTTGCCATTCTCTTCTCACTTTTCAAGTTTGAGTGGAGAAGTCTTCTGATAGTCTTATAGGTTTCCCTCTATATGTGACTTTTTGTTTTTCTCTTGCAGCCTTTAGATGCTTTCTTTATCCTTACTTCTAAGTAACCATGTAACTATTGCCAGGCTAGCTTCACGGGTGGGAGAGAGAGATGACCATGGACTCGTGGCTGAGTGGTACGCAGTTCAGTCTTCATTCATGTGGAACGTAGCACAATCTAAATTATCTCTAATCACAATCTTGTCTTTATATATCCTGAGGTGGAAGAGTCAAGTCGGAAGAGGATGTACGTAGGATAGGGGGTGGGGGAAGGAAAAAGTGTGTGAAACAGTGAGGATTAAACCAATGCCCTGGTGGCAGAGCAGTGCTTAGTTAATACTAGTTATGTAAATAGAATACAGTGTTAAGCAGGGGGGATTAAACCAATGAAACAGAAGGGGTCTTAGAAGCAGAACTTAGAAGCATACCAACAAATTATGATGTGTCTTGGTGTCTATAGGTATAGGTTGATTCTGTGTGGTACTCTATGGGGCTCTTGAATCTTAATGTCTTTTCTGTTGTTCAGGTGTTGGAAGTTTTCTTTTATTATTTCCTCTAGAATATTTACCTCCACTTTTCTCTCTTCCTCTGGCAGGCCAAGTATATGAATTATACTTATTTTGAGTTCATCCCATATATCTCTGTTATGGTTTTCAGTCACTCTCAATCTCTTTTAGAGTTCTTTTACCTCTTTCTTAGTTTTCTCTAGCTCATCCTCTGTCTGGCTAATTCTATTTTCTGCTTCTGTTAGTCTTTTTTTCCCTTCCATCAGCTTCTTTCTTTAGTTCAGTTATAGGATTAGCTTGTTCTGATAATTGACCTTTTAATTCAGCTATTTCCGTTTTCAGTTCTCTAATTACCTTGAGGTAGTTAGCATTTTCGTTGAGGGTATCACCTTTTGTTTTCCTAATTCTAATAGCTCTTTCCACCATAGTTATCTTCATTTATGTGATTATTAGGTTTACTATTGCTTGCATCCTTTTCTTTTCTATGGTTACTACTGACTGATTTGTAGATTCTTCTGGGTTCCTGTCTTCATATATTGGATTAGCAGTTTTATTTGCTCTTGGTTTAAACTTTTTTTTATTTTTATTAAAATTTTATTTATTTATTTATTTATTTATTTATTTATTTTCCCTTTTGTTGCCCTTGTTGTCTTTTTTTAATTGTTGTTGTAGTTATTATTGTTGTTGTTATTGAAGTG
Source organism: Erinaceus europaeus (assembly GCF_950295315.1). Taxonomy (NCBI): domain Eukaryota; kingdom Metazoa; phylum Chordata; class Mammalia; order Eulipotyphla; family Erinaceidae; genus Erinaceus; species Erinaceus europaeus. The sequence goes on along the minus strand of NC_080175.1, from coordinate 48,177,488 downwards.
GTTGTTATTGGATAGGACAGAGAGAAATGGAGAGAGGAGGGGAAGACAGAGGGGAGAGAGAAAGATAGACACCTGCAGACCTGCTTCACCGCCTGTGAAGCGACTCCCCTACAGGTGGGGAGCCGGGGGCTGGAACCCAGATCCTTGAGCCGGTCCTTGCACCGGTCCTTGCGCTTTGCGCCACATGCGCTTAACCCACTGGGTTTAAACATTTTTTATTGATGTGTTCTTTTTTATTGTTTTGTTGTTCTTCAGTTGTTGTGTTTTGAGTACAAGCCACGCTATACAAAGTACCTTTATGAAAAATGCAATCGGTTCCCAGAAGATGGTGGACTGAGAAGCTGCTAGTGACTTGAGCTCTGACCACATCCTCTGGAAACAGTAGGATTTTCTGCCTTTAGTAGGCCATTAAATAAGGGGTCCTAGCGGTGACACCAAGGAGATGATGACTATAACTTAATTTGGCTTAAAAAATAGAGTAGAGAAAAAGAGAAAAAAAAATTCTTTTAAATTATTATGTCAAAAGCGCACCCCCCACCATAACCAGTCCCTGGGGACCAGCTCCTATCAGGCTTCCATGCTGAGCTTCTTTCTTTACAAAATTCCTGTCCCACCAGGGAGTATCATTCATTCTAAGTCTAGTCTCTTCTGAAACCTCTGGCCTTTTTTCTTTCTAAGTAGGCAGCCTCCCCATAACTAATTAAATATTTTTTTAAATAAAAAACTCTTTCCTTCCACTGCTCTTTTATTACTGTTCTTTTTCTTATCTTTTTTTTTCTCTCTTTCTTTTTTTTCTTTTTCTCATTATTGTCATCCTTTCTTCCTTAACCCTACAGCTTCCAAAGCCACAGGACCCATCCCCCACACCACCAAACAGTGTGCTTTCATTGAATTCACTGATACACATTTGGGAATTATTTTGGGGAAGAATTCTGACTCAGAGTGGACTCTCACTGCGAGTATCTCTGATCAACTTCCATTCCTCCTTTAGCTACCCCTAGAATATACAGTGGATAGTAGATTTGCATAACTCTATTTCAGCTATCCTTGTCTAGTCCTGAGGGTTTTTGTTTGTTTGTTTTTTCTTTCTGAACAATCAGCTGTGACTGCTCAAGAGGTTTGAGGTAATCTGGGACAGGGTTTTTTTTTCCCCTGCCCTATTTTATTGTTAAATTACATAAAGGCATATATATCCCCCCCCCTTTAGGTTGATCAGAATTAACACTTAGGGTATCTTTCATTGCTAGGGTAGTGGGCATCTTATCTATTGTGGGAGGAAATTGTCTCATTACTCCTACCTCCTCTACAGACTCTCCCCTTCCTCCTCCTCCTAAATAATTAAAAAAATTAAATTAAATTAAATTAAGTTAAAATAAAAATAAAGTAATAAAAAAACCTTTCCTTTCACGGCTCTTTAATTACAGCTCTTTTTCTTATCTTTTCTCTTTTATTTCTCTTGTTTCTTTTCTTTTGTTTTTTATCTTGTCATACACTTCTTCCTTCCTTCTTCTTTGCCTTTCTGAATTTAGGAATTATTTTGGGGAAGAAATATGACTCAGAGTGGACTCTCTATGTGTGTATCTCTGCTCTACTTCCCTTTCCAATCTAGTTACTCCTAGAATATACAGTGGATAGAAGATTTGCATAACTGTCTATTCTTGCTATCCCTTCTTTCTTTTCTCTTTCTTCTTCACTGGGATTTGGTGACTATTTTTTCACAGACTGGAAACATTGATAGGCTAACTTGTAGTAATTAAACTGCTTCAATACTTGCTTCAGTTGCTATTGTAGTTCCTGAGGTTGGTGAGTGCAATTATCATAAAGGTATTTAGTACAGTATTGCTTGTACACAAGACACAACAACTGAGGGACAACAGGGCATAAAAAAGAAACACATAAATCGAAAAAATGGGTAGGTCAAAAACAAATAAAACTGCTACTCCAATGAATGAAGACAAGAGCCCAGAAGAAACTACAAATCAGCCAGAAGTAACCATAGATAAGAAAAGTATGCAAGCAATAATAAACTTATTAATCACAGAAATGAAAACAACATAGGAGGAAAGGAATGGCAGTATTAGGGAAACAACAATTGAGACCCCCAAGGAAAATACTGATTATCTTGAGGCAATTAGAAAACTGAATGCTGAAATAGCTGTAATGAAGAAAGAAGCTGAGGCAAGAGAAAGCAGACTAACAGAAGCAGAAAACAAAATTAGTCAGACAGAGGATGAGTTAGAGAAAAATAAGAAAGAGGTGAAAGAGCTCAAAAAGAGACTGAGAGACACTGAAAACAACGACAGAGACATATGGGATGATCTCAGAAGAAGTAACATTCATATAATTGGCCTGCCTGAGGAAGAAAGAGAGGAAGGGGAAGCAAAAATTCGAGAGGAAATAATAGAAGAAAACTTCCAGACAGGAATAACAGAAAGGACATCAAGATTCAAGAGGCCCAGAGAGTTCCAAACAGAATCAACCCAGACCTGAAGACACCAAGACACATCATAGTCACAATGAGAAGAAGTAAGGATAAAGAAATGATCCTAAAGACTGCAAGAGAGAAACAAAAAGTCACATACAGGGAAAAACCCATAAGACTATCAGCTGACTTCTCCACTCAAACACTAAAGCCAGAAGAGAGCGGCAAGATATCTATCGAGCCCTGAATGAAAAAGGGTTTCAACCAAGGATAATATATCCTCCTAGATTTCATTCAAACTAGATGTAGGGATCAAAACCTTCTTAGACAAACAACAGTTAAATGAGGCAGCCATCACCAAACTGGCCCTGAAAGAGGTTCTAAAATACCTCTTATAAACAAGAACATCACTATAATACTTGCAATACATCAGAGTAAACAAAAAATTTATTTTGAACAATGGTACTACAATACATTAAATCCATAATATCAGTAAATGCCAATGGCTTAAACTCACCCATCAAAAGGCACACAGTGGGCGGATAGATCAGAAAACATAACCCAACCATATGATGCTTGCAAGAATCCCATCTGTTACAACAAGATGAACACAGACTTAAAGTGAAAGGATGGGAAACTATCATACAGGCTAACGGACCACAAAAAAGGGCAGGAATAGCCACTCTCATCTCAGACACAATAGATTTTAAATTAAATAAAGTAATAAAAGATAGGCAACGACATTACATAATGATTAGAGGAGCAATCAGCCAAGAAGAGTTAACAATTACTAACATCTATGCACCCAATGAGGGACCATCTAAATACATCAAGCACGTACTGAAAGAATTTCAAAAATACATCAATAGTATTACAGTAATAGTGGGAAACTACAATACCCCACTCTCACACTTAGACAGATCAACAAAGCAGAGAACCAACAAAGATACAAGAGAATTGAATGACAAGATTGACAGACTAGACCTCTTGCACATTTTCAGAGACCTTCAACCTAAAAAACTGGAATACACCTTCTTTTCAAATCCACATAACACATACTCAAGGATAGAACACAGGTTAGACCACAAAGACAGCATCAATAAATTCAAGAGCATCAAAGTCATCCCAAGTATCTTCTCAGACTACAGTGGAGTAAAACTAACATTTAACAACAAACAGAAAATTATTAAAATCACAGAATTTGGAAACTAAACAATATACTCCTTAAGAACCACTGGGTCAGAGATTCACTCAAGCAGGAAATTCAAATGTTCCTGGAAACAAATGAAAATGAAGACACAACCTATCAAAATATTTGGGACACAACTAAAGCAGTACTGAGAGGGAAACTTATAGCCAGACAATCACATATTAAATACCAAGAAAAAGCTCAACGAATGACCTTACTGCACACCTCAAGGACGTAGAGGAAGAGGAACAAAGGAACCCTAAAGCAACCAGAAGGACAGAAATCCCCAATATTAGATCAGAAATAAACAACATTGAAAATAAGAGAATGATACAAAAGATCAATGAAGCCAAATGTTGGTTCTTTGAAAGATTAAACAAAATTGACAAACCCCTAGGCAGACTCACCATACAAAAAAAGAGAAAAGAAACCAATTAATAAAATTGTAAAAGATGAAGGAGATATCACAACTGACACCACAGAAATCCAGAGAATCCTGCAAAACTTCTATAAAGAACTATATGCCTCCAAGCTAGAGAATCTGAAAGAAATGGAACAATTCCTAGAAGGATATGCCCTTCCAAAACTGAACCAAGATGAACGACAAAATCTAAATGCACCAATCACAGACAAAGAAATTGAAACCATTATTAAGAATCTCCCCAACAACAAAAGTCCTGGATCAGATGGCTTCACAAACGAATTCTACAAAAATTTCAGGAAACAGTACTTATACTTCTTAAACTTTTCCATAAGATTGAAGAAACAGGAATACTCCCTTCCACCTTCTATAAAGCCAACATCACCCTGATACCAAAAGCTGATAGGGACAGAACAAAAAAGGAAAACTACAGACCAATATCACTGATGAACATACGTGCCAAAATATTAAACAAGATCTTGGCCATACAGATACAGCAACATATCAAAAAGATTGTTCATCACGACCAAGTAGGATTTATCCCAGGAATGCAAGGCTGGTTCAAAATCCATAAGTCAACCAATGTTATTCATCACATCAAATAAAGCAAAGCCAAAAATCACATGTTATCTCAATAGATGCAGAGAAAGCCATTGACAAAATCCAACACCCTTTCATGCTCAAAACTCTACAAAAAATGGGAACAGATGGGAAATTCCTCAAGATAGTGGAGTCTCTATATAGCAAACCTACAGCCAACATCATACTCAATGGACAGAAGCTGAAAGCATTCCCCCTCAGATCGGGGACTAGACAGGGCTATCCACTGTCACCGTTACTCTTCAACATAGTATTGGAAGTTCTTGCCATAGCAATCAGGCAAGAGAAAAAAATCAAAGGAATACAGATTGGAAGGGAAGAAGTCAAGCTCTCACTATTTGTACATGATATGATAGTAAACACAGAAAAACCTAAAGTATCCAGCAGAAAACTACTGAAAGTTATTAGACAGTAAAGCGAAGTATCAGGCTACAAAATCAATGTACAAAAATCAGTGGCATTTCTTTATGCAAACATTAAATCTGAAGAAGACATCCAGAAATCACTCCCATTTACTGTTTCAGCAAAATCAAATACCTAGGAATAAAGTTGACCAAAGAAGTGAAATACTTGTATGCTGAAAACTATGAGTCGCTACTCAAAGAAATAGAAACTATACCAAGAAATGGAAAGATATCCCATGCTCATGGATTGGAAGAATAAACATCATCAAAATGAATATTCTTCCCAGATCAATATACAAATTTAATGCAATACCCATCAAAGTTCCATCAAGCTTCTTTAAGAGAATAGAACAAACACTACAATCATTTATCTGGAACCTGAAAACACCTAGAATTGCCAAAACCATCTTGAGGAAAAGAAACAGAAATGGAGGCATCACACACCCAGACCTTAAACTATATTATACAGCCATCATCATCAAAACATCATGGTACGGGAACAAAAATAGGCACACAGACCAGTGGAACAGAATTGAAATCCCAGAAATAAATCCCCACACCTATGGACATCTAATCTTTGATAAGGGGGCCCAAAGGTTTAAATGGAAGAAGGAGACACTCTTCAATAAATGGTGCTCGGAAAACTGGGTTGAAACAAGCAGAAGAATTAAATTGAACCACTTTATCTCACCAGAAACAAATATCAACTCCAAATGGATCAAAGACCTGAATGTCAGACCAGAAACAATCAAATACTTAGAGGAAAACATTGGTAAAAGAGTTTACCACCTACATCTCAAGGACACTTTGATGAATCAAACCCAATTGCAAGGAAGACTAAAGCAGAAACAAATCAATGGGACTACATTAAATTGAAAAGCTCCTGCACATCCAAAGAAACTATTAAACAAACAAAGAGACCCCTCACAGAATGGGAGAAGATCTTCACATGCCATATATCAGACAAGAAACTAATCACCAAAATATATAAAGTGCTCAGCAAACTTAGCACCAAAAAATCAAATGACTCCATCCAAAAATGGGCAGAGGATATGAACAAAACATTTACCTCAGAGGAGATCCAAAAGGCTAACAAACTTATGAAATACTGCTATAGGTCACTGATTGTCAGAGAAATTCAAATGAAGACAACATTGAGATACCACCTCACTCCTGTAAGAATGGCATACATCAAAAAGGGCAGCAGCAACAAATGATGGAGAGGATGTGGGGACAGAGGAACACTTTTACATTGCTGGTGGGAATGTAAATTGGTACAGCCTCTGTGGAGAGCAGTCTGGAAAACTCTCAGAAGTCTAGACATGGACCTTCCATATGAACTAGTAATTCTTCTCCTGGGGTTATACCCCAAGGACACCATAACACCCAAGCAAAAATAGGTGTGTACTCCTATGTTCATAGCAACACAATTCATAATAGCTAAAACCTGGAAGCAACCCAGGTGCCCAACAACAGATGAGTGGCTGAGAAAGCTGTGGTATATATACACAATGGAATACTATGCAGCTATCAAAAACAATGAACCCACCTTCTCTGACCCATCTTGGACAGAGCTAGAAGGAATTATGTTAAGTGAGCTAAGTCAGAAAGATAAAAATGAGTATGGGATGATCCCACTCATCAACAGAAGTTGAGTAAGAAGATCTGAAAGGGAAACTAAAAACAGGACCTGACCAAATTGTAAGTAGGGCACCAAAGTAAAAACCCTGTGGTGAGGGGTAGACATGCAGCTTCCTGTGCCAGTGTGGGGTAGAAGTGGTTGGGAGGGATGGGTCACAGTCTTTTGGTGGTGGGAATCATGTTTATGTACACTCCTAGTAAAATGTAGTCATATAAATCACTAGTTAATTAATATGAGATGGGGAAGTTAATTGTATGTCTCAAATTTTTTATACACAGACTGAATCTTTTTAATATATAGGCTATGTAATTGATATGCAGACTCTCTCAAAAGCCTAGACCAAGTAGATCAGAAGCATCCATTAGCACAGCTATATACAAGATACTGGGTACTGTACAGCAAACCTTAACAAAAGGACTTTTCAAAGTTAACCCAATTACCAAATAAATATTGATTATCTTTTCGAACCCTAAGACAGCAGGAACCTCACATCTCCACTATAGAGCCTCTACTTGCCCCAGTTCTGGAACCCTTGGATAGGGCCCACTTTCCCGTATGCCTCTCCCAATCCATATCAAATAATATTGCATCTGACAATCACAACCTAATCAACACAACAATTGCCACCTCAACATGCTTCACTTCAGACTGTGTCCAGATACTTCATGTGTGGAATGACAACCCTTCAGCTTCATTAGTCAGGTGAGACCTTTCCTTTCATAGTATACTCTAATTCCATCCCAGGTGGTTCTATTTATAACAAAGTCCCCAAACCTAGAAACACACCAGGTCCTGTGAGAGAGAGCATATGTTCACACGTATCCATAAACTACTGCAAAAAATATACCTGAAAGCAGAAGTACACTAGAGTATGCAGTGAGTATCCCCCTAACACTTCCTCTCCACTATTCTAAGTTTTTGGTACATGATTGGTCAACAATTTGTTTGGCTTTGTATGTTAACTCTCTTTTCAGTCACCAGGTGCCAGATGTCATCAGGATGCCGGCCAGGCTTCCCTGGACTGAAGACCCCACCAATGTGTCCTAGAGCTCTGCTTCCCCAGAGATCCACCCTACTATGGAAAGAGAGAGGCAGACTGGGAGTATGGACCAACCAGTCAACACCCATTTTCAGCATGGAAGCAATTACAGAAGCCAGACCTTCCACCTTCTACAATCCACAATGACCCTGGGTCCATGCTCCCAGAGGGATAGAGAGTGGGAAAGCTATCAGGGGAGGGGCTGGCATATGGATATTGGGTGGTGGGAATTGTGTGGAGTTGTACCCCTCCTACACTATGGTTTTGTTAATTAATCCTTTCTTAAATAAAAGAAAATAAATTAATTAATTAAAAGATTCCAGAAGCCCAGAGAGATCCAAACAGAATCAACCCAGACCTGAAGACACAGCATAGTCACAATGAGAAGAATTAAGGATAAAGAAAGGATCCTAAAGTCTGCAAGAGAGAAACAAAAAGTCACATACAGGGGAAAACCCATAAGACTATCAGCAGACTTCTCCACTCAAACTCTAAAAGCCAGAGAGAATGGCAAGATATCTATTTATCCGTGAATGATAAAGGGTTTCAACCAAGAATAATATATCCTGCTAGGCTTTCATTCAATCTAGATAGAGGGATCAAAGCCTTCTTAGACAAACAACAGTTAAAGGAGGCAATCATCACTAAACCGGACCTGAAATAGGTTCTAAAATACCTCTTATAAACAAGAACATCACTATACTTGCAATATGTCAGAGCAAATAAAATTTTATTGAATAATGGCACTACAATACATTAAATATATAATATCAATAAATGTAAATGACTTAAACTAACCCATCAAAATGCACAGAGTGGGGGGGTGGATCAGAAAACGTAGCCCAACCATATGATGCTTGCAAGAATCCCATCTGACACAAGATAAACACAGACTTAAAGTGAAAGGATGGAAAACAATCATGCAAGCTAACGGACCACAAAAAGAACAAGAACAGCCATAATCATCTCACACACAATAGATTTTAAATTTTAAAAAGTAATAAAAGATAGGCAAGGGCATTACATAATTATTAGAGGATCAATCAACCAAGAAGACTTAACAATTAATCTATGTTAATCTATGCACCCAATGAGGGACCATCTAAATACATCAAGCACATACTGAAAGAATTTCAAAAATACATCAATAGTAATACAGTAATAGTGGTAGACTTTAACACCCCGCTCTCACACTTAGATCAACAAAGCAGAGAATCAACAAAGATACAAGAGAATCAAATGAAGAGATTGTAAGACTAGACCTCTTGGACATTTTCAGAGTCCTTCACCCCCAAAAAACTGAAATACACATTCTTTTCAAATCCACATAACACATACTCAAGGATAGACCACAGGTTAGTCCACAAAGACAGCATCAATAAATTCGACAGCATTAAAATCATCCCAAGTATCTTCTATTACCACAGTGGAGTAAAACTAACATTTAACAACAAACAGAAAATTATTAAAATCACAGAATTTGGAAACTAAACAACATGCTCCTTAAGAACCACTGGGTCAGAGACTCACTCAAACAGGAAATTCAAATGTTCCTAGAAACAAATGAAAATGAACACACAACCTATCAAAATATTTGGGACAGAGCTAAAGCACTACTGAGAGGGAAACTTATAGCCATACAATCACATATTAAACACCAAGAAAAAGCTCAAATTAATGACCTTACTGCACACCTCAAGGAGTTAGAGGAAGAGGAACAAAGGAACCCTAAAGCAACCAGAAGGACAGAAATCACTAAAATTAGAGCAGAAATAAACAACATCAAAAATAAGAGAACCTTACAGAAGATCAATGAAGCCAAATGTTAGTTCTTTGAAAGAGTAAACAAAATTGACAAACCCCTAGCCAGACTCACCAAACAAAAAAGAGAGAAGACTCAAATTAATAGAATTGTAAATGATGGAGGAGCTATCACAACTGACACTACAGAAATCCAGAAAACCTTGTGAAACTTCTATGAAGAACTATACACCACCAAGCTAGAGGATCTGGAAGAAATGAAACAATTCCTAGAAACATATGCCCTTCCAAAACTGAACCAAGAAGAACTACAAAACCTAAATGCACCAATCACAGACAAAGAAATTGAAACCGTTATTAAGACTCTCCCCAACAACAAAAGTCCTGGACCAGATGGCTTCACAAACGAATTCTACAAAATGTTCAGGAAACAATACCCATACTTTCTAAGCTTTTCCATAAGATTGCAGAAACAGGAATACACCCTTCCACCTTCTATGAAGCCAACATCACCCTCATAGCAAAATCAGACAGGGACGCAATAAAAAAAAAAACTACAGACCAATATCGCTGATGAACATAGGTGCCAAAATATTAAACAAGATCTTGGCCAACCGGATACAGCAGCACATCAAAAAGATTGTTCCTCAAGACCAAGTGGGATTCATCCCAGGAATGCAAGGCTGGTTCAACATCCGTAAGTCAATCAATGTCATTCACCACATCAATATAAGTAAAGCCAAAAACCACATGATTATCTCAATAGATGCAGAGAAAGCCTTTGACAAAATCCAACACCCATTCATGCTCAGAACTCTACAAAAAAATAGGAATAGATGGGAAATTCCTCAAGATAGTGGAGTCTCTATATAGCAAACCTACAGCCAACATCATACTCAATGGACAGAAACTGAAAGCATTCCCCCTCAGATCGGGGACTAGACAGGGCTGTGCACTATCACCATTACTCTTCAACATAATATTGTAAGTTCTTGCCATAGCAATCAGGCAAGAGAAAGAAATCAAAGGAATACAGATTGGAAGGGAAGAAGTCAAGCTCTCACTATTTGCAGGTGATATGATAGTATACATAGAAAAACCTAAAGAATCCAGCAGAAAAGTACTGGATGTTATTAGGCCATATAGCAAGGTGTTAGGCTACAAAATCAATGTACAAAATCAGTGGCATTTCTTTATGCAAACACTAAATCTGAAGAAGACATCCAGAAATTACTCCCATTTACTGTTTCAGCAAAATAAATCAAATACCTAGGAATAAAGTTGACCAAGGAAGTGAAAGACTTGTATACTGAAAACTATGAGTCACTACTCAAGGAAATAAAAAATGATACCAAGAAATGGAAAAACATCCCATGCTCATGGATTGGAAGGATAAATATCAATATGAATATTCTCCATAGAGCCATATACAAATTTAATGCAACACCCTTCAAAGTTCCACTAACCTTCTTTAAGAGAATAAAACAAACACTACAATCACTTTTCTGGAACCTGAAAACACCTAGAATTGCCAAAAGTTGAGAAAGAAGATCTGAAAGGGAAACTAAAGCAGGATCTGACTAAATTGACAGTAGGCCACCAAAGTAAAAACCCTGTGGTGAGGGGGAGGGTGGAAATGTGGCTTCCTGGGCTGGTGGGGGGTGGGGATGGGTGGGTGGGATGGGACACAGTCTTTTTAGGTGGGAATGGTGTTTATGTACACTCCTAGTAAAGAGTAGTCATATAAATCACTAGTTAATTAATATGAGAGGGGGAAAATTAATTGTATACCTCGAAGTTTTTTAAAAAACAGACTGAGTCTTCTTAATATATAGGCTGTGTACTTGATAAGCAGACTATCTCAAAAGCCTTGACCAAGTAGATCAAAACAACCAGTGGCAGAGCTATTTACAAGATACTGCATACTATACAGCAAAGGGACATTTCAAAGTTAACCCAATTCCAAATAATGTGATAACATTAACTATCCATTGTCTTTTTGAACCCTAAGACAGCAAGTACCTCACATCTCCACTATAGAGCTTATGTTTCCCCCATTCCTGGAATCTTAGAATAGGGCCCACTTTCCTGCATGCCTCTCCCAATCCATATCAAATAATATTGCATAATCTGATCACAACCTAATCAATGCAGCGGTTGCCACCTCAACATGCTTCACTTCAGACTATGTCCAGAGACTTCACGTGTGGAATGACAATCCTTCAGCTTCATTACTCGGGTGAGACCTTTCATTTCATGCATTCTCTAATTCCATCCCAGGTGGATCACTTTCTAACAAAGTCCCAAAACCTATATATACACCAGGTTTTGTGAGAGAACATATGTTCACATGTATCCATAAACTACTGCAAAATATAGACCTGAAAGCAGAAGTACACTAGAGTTTGCAATGAGTACCCCCACAACACTTTCTCTCCATTATTCCAACCTTTGGGTCCATGATTTCTCAACAATTTGTTTGGCTTTGTATGTGAACTCTCTTTTCAGCCACCAGGTTCCAGATGCAAGCATGATGCTGCCCAGTATTCCTTGGACTGAAGACCCCATCAAGGTGTCCTGGAGCTCCGCTTTGCCAGAGCCCCATCTACTAGGGAAAGAGAGAGGCAGACTGGTAGTATGGACTGACCAGTCAATGTCCATGTTCATCAGGGAAGCAATTACAGAAGCCAGACCTTCCACCTTCTGCAACCCACAATGACCCTGGGTCCATGCTCCCAGAGGGATAGAGAATAGGAAAGCTATCAGGGAAGGGGATTTGAAATGGTGATTTGGTGGTGGGAATTGTGTGGAACTGTACCCCTCCTATCCTATGGTTTTGTTAATTTATCCTTTCTTAAATAAAAAATAAATTTAAAAAAATAAGGAGAAGAAAAGAAGAAGAAGAAGAAGAAGAAGAAGAAGAAGAAGAAGAAGAAGATGATGATGATGATGATGAAGAAGAAGAAGAACAAGAACAAGAACAAGAACAAGAACAAGAACAAGAACAAGAACAAGAACAAGAACAAGAACAAGAACAAGAACAAGGAAGAAGAAGAAAAGTAATATTGGGTCTTTTTCTTCTTTTTTTTGCATGCAGGGTTATTCTTGGAGCTCAGTGCCTGCACTGTTCTTAGAGTCTATTTTTCCTATTTTGTTGCTGTTGTTGTTGTTACTGATTTTACTGCCATTGCTGTTGTTCTTTGATAATACAGAAAGAAATTGAGAGAAGACATGAAGACAGAGAGGGGGTATAGAAAGACAAACACCTGTATACCTGTTTAACTGCTTTTGAAGTAACCCCTTGAAGATAGGGATCCAGGGGCTCAAACCAGGATCTTTGTGCCAGTCCCTGCACTTAGTGCTGTGTGCACTGAACCAGGTCCTCAAGATTGGATTTTTTAACCATGTATGTCAAAATCATAGACATTGTTTCTCTATTCAGACCACAACTACTGAGAATCCAACCTTCTCATGGCTCCCTCTGTTAAATTGATCTATGTGATAAAAACATGACATCAAAGTGAAAGCATTTTTATAGAGAATCTTCAAGTTTCCATAGAGAGAGTATATTTTATGTATCAGCAAATCTGAAACATGTTCTTTTTTTTTTAAACATGGAAGTTTTTATTAAAGGAAAAGAAACTTCTGGCAATAAAAGGAGACATCCACTGAATTCTCTGTGTTCTAACATTGTTTCTGCACTTGAGTTTTTCTGGTCTTGACACTCCTAAGGTGTGTGAGAATACTGTTGTATATATATAAAATCTCCTGTGAGGACCCTGAAACCTATCCCACATGTGTCACTTCAGTAGTTTTGAGTCAGTCATCAATCACACTTCCTATCTGTGTATGTTGTAGAGTAAAACATGACATGTCTGTTCCAGGAAGATGGCTGACTGAGAAGCTTCTAGCAGCGTGTGCTCTGATCACATCTTCTGGAAACGGTAGGATTTTCTGCCTTTAGCAGGCCAGTCAATAAGGGATCCTAGTGGTGACACCAAAGAAGTGACTATAATTTATTTTGGGTTAAGAATTAGAGTAAAGGTGGCACAGACTAGCGGACGGGCTGCTCCAGACTTCCCAGGTGGCGGCGGGCAAGGCGGGTGCGCTGGGCATTGTCCTCCGCCCAGGAAGGCGGCTCCTCCGCCGGTTGCAGAGCGCTGTTGGGTGGCCAGCAGAGGACCCGGAGGGAGCACTCTAGCTCGGGGGCTTTCTCTTGGGAGTCTCCAGGGACCACCTAGACCCTGAGGGCGGATCCAAAGACTTCTTAAGTATAGCTCTCATTGGATCAAAGAACTTGGACCTAGTTTTCATTTTCGAGAAATCCTATAAAAAATTCTGGAGGGGGGGGTTTCCCGGAAGATGGTGGACTGAGAAGCTGCTAGCCGTTGAGCTCCGAACACATCTCCTGGAACAGTAGGATTTCCTGCCTTTAGCATGCCAGCCAATAAGGGGTCATAGCAGTGACAAGGAGGTGACTATAACTTAATTTGGGTTAAGAATTAGAGTAGGGGAAAAATTCTTTTTTCTTCCTTTTAATTTTCAAGCATACCTCCTTCTCCCCCCCCATAAGCAGTCCCTGGGGACCAGCTCCTAGTAGGATACCCCACGCCACCAAACAGGGTGCTTTTTTGAATTAACTGATACACATTTGGGAAGTTCCTTGCACTGCTCTTTAATTACAACACTTTTTCTCATCTTCTCCCTTTTCTCTCTCTTGTCTCGCTCTCTCTCTCTCTTTTTAATCTTGTCATACACTTCTTCCTTCTTCTTTGCCTTTCTGAATTTGTGAATTACTTTGGGGAAGAAATCTGACTCAGTGTGGACTCTCTATGTGTGTATCTCTGCTCTAGTTCCCTTTCCCCTCTTGTTACCCCTAGAATATACAGTGGATAGTAGACTTGCATAACTGTCTATTCTTGCTATCCTCTCTTTCTTTTCTCTTTCTTCACTGGTATTTGGTTACTATTATTTCACGGACTGGAGAAATTGTTTGGCTAACTGGTAGTGATTAAACTACTTCAATACTTACTTCAGTTGCTACTGTAATTCCGGAGGTTGGTGAGTGCAATTGTCATAAAGGCATTTAATACAGTGTTACTTGTACTCAAGACACAACTACTGAGGAACAACAGAGCATTAAAAAGAAACACATAAATAAAAACTGGGTAGATCAAAAACAAATAAAACTGCTAGTCCAATGAATGAAGACAAGAGCCCAGAAGAAACTACAAATCAGCCAGAAGTAACCATAGATAAGAAAAGTATGCAAGCAATAATAAACTTATTAATCACAGACATGAAAACAACATTGGAGGAAAGGAATGGCAGTATTAGGGAAACAACAGTTGAGACCCCCAAGGAAAATACTGATTATCTTGAGGCAATTAGAGAACTGAAAGCTGAAATAGCTGTAATGAAGAAGATGAGGCAAGGGAAAGCAGACTAACAGAAGCAGAAAACAGAATTAGTCAGACAGAGGATGAGTTAAAGAAAACTAAGAAAGAGGTGAAAGAGCTTAAAAAGAGATTGAGAGACACTGAAAACAACAACAGAGACATATGGGATGATCTCAAAAGAAGTAACATTAGTATAATTGGCCTGCCTGAGGAAGAAAGAGAGGAAGGGGAAGCAAAAATTCTAGAGGAAATAATAGAATAAAACTTTCCAGACCTGAATAACAGAAAGGATATCAAGGTTCAAGAGGCCCAGAGAGTACCAAACAGAATCAACCCAGACCTGAAGACACCAAGACACATCATAGTCACAATGAGAAGAAGTAAGGATAAAGAAAGGATCCTAAAGGCTGCAAGAGAAAAACAAAAAGTCACATACAAGGGAAAACCCATAAGATTATCTGCAGACTTCTCCACTCAAACTCTAAAAGCCAGAAGGGAGTGGCAAGATATCTATGGAGCCCTGAATGAAAAAGGGTTTCAACCAAGGATAATATATCCTGCTAGACTTTCATTCAAACTAGATGTAGGGATCAAAACCTTCTCAGATAAACAACAGTTAAAGGAGGCAACCATCACCAAGCCAGCCCTGAAAGAGGTACTAAAATACCTCTTATAAACAAGAACATCACTATAATACTTGCAATACATCAGAGAAAACAAAAATTTTTAGAACAATGGCACTACAATACATTAAATCCATAATATCAATAAATGTCAATGGCTTAAACTCACCCATCAAAAGGCACAGGGTGGGGGGATGGATCAGAAAACATAACCAAACCATATGCTGCTTGCAAGAATCCCATCTGTCACAACAAGATAAACACAGACTTAAAGTGAAAGGATGGAAAACTATCATACAGGCTAACGGACCACAAAAAAGGGCAGGAACAGCCATTCTCATGTCAGACACGATAGATTTTAAATTAAATAAAGTAATAAAAGATAGGAAAGGACATTACATAATGATTAGAGGATCAATCAGCCAAGAAGACTTAACAATTATTAACATCTATGCACCCAATGAGGGACCATCTAAATACATTAAGCATCTTCTGAAAGAATTTCAAAAATACATCAATAGTAATACAATAATAGTGGGAGACTTCAATACCCCACTCTCACACTTAGACAGATCAACAAAGAAGAGAACCAATAAAGATACAAGAGAATTGAATGAAGAGATCAACAGACTAGACCTCTTTGACATTTTCAGACTCCTTCACCCCCCAAAAATGGAATACACCTTCTTTTCAAATCCACATAACACATACTCAAGGTAAGACCACAGGTTAGGCCACAAAGACAGCATCAATAAATTCAAGAGCATTGAAATAATCCCAAGTATCTTCTCAGACCACAGTGGAGTAAAACTAACATTTAACAACAAACAGAAAATTATTAAAAGTCACAGAATTTGGAAACTAAACAACATGCTCCTTAAGAACCACTGGGTCAGAGACTCACTCAAACAGGAAATTCAAATGTTCCTGGAAACTAATGAAAATGAAGACACAACCTATCAAAATATTTGGGACACAGCTAAAGCAGAACTGAGAAGGAAACTTATAGCCATACAATCACATATTAAACACCAAGAAGAAGCTCAAATGAACGACCTTACTGCACACCTCAAGGAGTTAGAGGAAGAGGAACAAAGGAACCCTAAAGCAACCAGGAGGACAGAAATCACTAAAGTTAGAGCAGAAATAAACAACATTGAAAATAAAAGAACCATACAAAAGATCAATGAAACCAAATGTTGGTTCTTTGAAAGATTAAACAAAATTGACAAACCCCTATCCAGGCTCACCAAACAAAAAAGAAGGAAGACTCAAATTAATATAATTGTAAACGATGCAGGAGATATCACAACTGACACCACAGAAATCCAGAGAATCCTGTGAAACTTCTATAAAGAACTATAGGCCACCAAGCTAGAGAATCTGGAATAAATGAAACAACTCCTAGAAACCTATGCACTTCCAAAACTGAACCAAGAAGAACTACAAAATCTAAATGCACCAATCACAGACAAAGAAATTGAAACCGTTATTACGAATCTCCCCAACAACAAAAGTCCTGGACCAGATGGCTTCACAAACGAATTCTACAAAACTTTCAGGAAACAGTTAATACCCATACTTCTTAAGCTATTCCATAAGATTGAAGAAACAGGAATACTCCCTTTCACCTTCTATGAAGCCAACATCACCCTGATACCAAAAGCTGATAGGGACAGAACAAAAAAGGAAAACTACAGAACAATATCTCTGATGAACATAGATGCCAAAATATTAAACAAGATCTTGGCCAACCGGATACAGCAACACATCAAAAAGATTGTTCATCATGACCAAGTGGGATTCATCCCAGGTATGCAAGGCTGGTTCGACATCCGTAAGTCAATCAATGTCATTCACCAAATCAATAAAAGCAAAGCCAAAAACCACATGATTATCTCAATAGATGCAGAGAAAGCCTTTGACAAACTCCAAAACCCATTCATGCTCAAAACTCTACAAAAAATGGGAATAGATGGGAAATTCCTCAAGATAGTGGAGTCTCTATATAGCAAACCTACAGCCAACATCATACTCAATGGACAGAAGCTGAAAGCATTCCCCCTCAGATCGGGGACTAGACAGGGCTGTCCACTGTCACCGTTACTCTTCAACATAGTATTGGAAGTTTGTGCCATAGCAATCAGGCAAGAGAAAGAAATCAAAGGAATACAGATTGGAAGGGAAGAAGTCAAGCTCTCACTATTTGCACATGATATGATAGTATACATAGAAAGACCTAAAGAATCCAGTAGAAAATTACTGGAAGTTATTAGGCAATGTAGCTAGGTATTAGGCTACAAAATCAATGTACAAAAATCAGTGGCATTTCTTTATGCAAAAACTAAATCTGAAGAAGAAGACATCCAGATCACTCCCATTTACTGTTTCAGCAAAATCAAATACCTAGGAATAAAGTTGACCAAAGAAGTGAAATACTTGTATGCTGAAAACTATGAGTCGCTACTCAAGGAAATAGAAACTGATACCAAGAAATGGAAAGATATCCCATGCTCATGGATTGGAAGAATAAATATCATCAAAATGAATATTCTCCCCAGAGCCATATACAAATTTAATGCAATACCCATCAAAGTTCCATCAAGCTTCTTTAAGAAAATAGAACGAACACTACAGTCATTTTTCTGGAACCTGAAGAAACCTAGAATTGCCAAAAACATCTTAAGGAAAAGACACGGAAATGGAGGCATCACACTCCCAGACCTTAAACTATATTATAAAGCCATCATCATCAAAACAGCATGGTACTGGAACAAAAATAGGCACACATACCAGTGGAACAGAATTGAAATCCCAGAAGTAAATCCCAACACCTATGGGCATCTAATCTTTGATAAGGGGGCCCAAAGGATTAAATGGAATAAGGAGGCTCTCTTCAATAAATGGTGCTGGGAAAACTAGGTTGAAACAAGCAGAAGAATGAAATTTAACCACTTTATCTCATCAGAAACAAAAATCAACTCCAAATGGATCAAAGACCTATATGTCAGACCAGAAACAATCAAATACTTAGAGGAAAACATTGGTAAAACAGTCTCCCACCTACACCTCAAGGACATCTTTGATGAATCAAACCCAATTGCAAGGAAGACTAAAGCATATAAAAAAAACAATGGGACTACATCAAATTGAAAAGCTTCTGCACAACCAAAGAAACTATTAAACAAACAGAGAGACCCCTCACAGAATGGGAGAAGATCTTCACATGCCAGACATCAGACAAGAAACTAATCACCAAAATATATAAAGAGCTCAGCAAACTTAGCACCAAAAAAGCAAATGACCCCATCGAAAAATTGGCAGAGGATATGAACAAAACATTCACCTCAGAGGAGATCCAAAAGGCTAACAAACATATGAAAAACTGCTCTAGGTCACTGATTGTCAGAGAAATGCAAATTAAGGCAACACTAAGATACCATCTCACTCTTGTAAGAATGGCATACATCAAAAAGGACAGCAGGAACAAATGCTGGAGAGGATGTGGGGACAGAGGGACCCTTTTACATTGCTGTTGGGAATTTAAATTGGTACAGCCTTTGTGGAGAGTAGTCTGGAAAACTCTCAGAAGGCTAGACATGGACCTTCCATATGATCCAGTAATTCCTCTCCTGGGGTAAAACCCAAGGACTCCATAACACCCAACCAAAAAGTGGTGTGTATGTTCATAGCAACACAATTCATAATAACTAAAACCTGGAAGCAACCTGGTACCCAACAACAGATGAGTGGCTGAGAAAGCTGTGGTATATATACACAATGGAATACTATGCAGCTATCAAAAACAATGAACCCACCTTCTCTGACCCATCTTGGACAGAGCTAGAAGAAATTATGTTAAATGAACTAAGTCAGAAATATAAAGATGAGTATGGGATGATCCCACTCATCAACAGAAGTTGACTAAGAAGATCTGAAAGGGAAACTAAAAGCAGGACCTGATCAAATTGTAAGTAGGGCACCAAAGTAAAAACCCAGTGGTGAGGGGTAGACATGCAGCTTCCTGGGCCAGTGGGGGGTGGGAGTGGGCTGGAGGGATGGGTCACAGTCCTTTGGTGGTGGGAATGGTGTTTATGTACACTCCTAGCAAAATGTAGACATATAAATCAGTAGTTAATTAATATGAGAGGGGGAAAATCAATTGTATGTCTCAAAGTTTTTCAAAACACAAACTGAATCATTTTAATATATAGGCTGTGTATTTGATTTGCGGACTCTCTCAAAAGCCTAGACCAAGCATATTAGAAGCATCCAATAGCACAGCTATATACAAGATACTGGATACTGTACAGCAAACCATAACAAAGAACTTTTCAAAGTTAACCCAATTAACAAATAATGTAATGATAACATTAACTATCGATTGTCTTTTTGAACCCTAAGACAGCAGGGACCTCACATCTCCACTATAGAGCTCCTACTTCCCCCAGTCCTGGAACCCTTGGATAGGGCCCACTTTCCCGTATGCATCTCCCAATCCAAACCAAATAATATTGCATCCGCCGATCACAACCTAACCAACGCAACGATTGCCACCTCAACATGCTTCACCTCAGACTGTGTCCAGAGACTTCATGTGTGGAATGACAACCCTTCAGCTTCATTACTCGGGTGAGACCTTTCCTTTTATAGTACACTCTAATTTCATCTCAGGTGGTTCACTTTCTAACAAAGTCCCATAACCTAGATATACACCAGTTTCTGTGAGAGATAGCTTATGTGCACATGTATCCATAAACTACTGCAAAATATATACCTGAAAGCAGAAGTACACTAGAGTTTGCAGTGAGTACCTCCCTAACACTTTCTCTCCACTATTCCAAGCTTGGGATCCATGATTGGTCAACAAATTGTTTGGCTTCGTATGTTAACTCTCTTTTCAATCACCAGGTTCCAGATGCCACCAGGATGCTGGCCAGGATTCCCTGGATTGAAGACCCCACCAATGTGTCCTGGAGTTCAGCTTCCCCAGAGACACACCTTACTAGGGAGAGAGGCAGACTGGGAGTATGGACCGACCAGTCAACGCCCATGTTCAGCGGGGAAGCAATTACAGAAGCCTGACCTTCTACCTTCTGCAACCCTCAACGACCCTGAGTCCATGCTCCCAGAGGGCTCGAGAATGGGAAAGCTATCATGGGAGTGGGTGGGTTATGGAGATTGGGTGGTGGGAATTGTGTGGAGTTGTACCCCTCCTACCTTATGTTTTTGTTCATTAATCCTTTCTTAAATAAAAAATTAAAAAAAAAACATGACATGTCATCAGCAGTTTAAATACAAGCTTCAGGGGAAGTTTTGTTTATGAATGAGTTCTGGCTATAGATAGTGACTCTTCAGAGGTAAACTGCATGGTGCTATATACCAATAGAGGCTGTATACAGCAACACATTTTTCTATTTTCTGCAGACTTTCTTATATTATAACTCCTCCATAATAAATCACAAAATTCACATTTTGGTAGTTACTTGTGAACTCTGTATAAAAATTATATATACTTAAAGAAAGATATATTGACCTTGCATGTTTGTGAAAATACAGTCACAATTTATAACTCACATGGGCTGATCTACAAAATATTTGAGTTTATGAGTGAAATACACAACATAAGCATGTTTTGAAGTTTTTTTTTTTACTATTTATTAATGAAAATATATAGGAGGAAAAAGAGAATGTAACATACATTTCTCTGGTATATGTACTGCAAGGGATTTAACACAGGACTTCATGTTTGAGAATTCAATGCTGAATACATTCCACAAACTCCCAGAACATGGTAAAAAAGTATTTTTGCTTTTATTATGATTTAGCTGTTATTCCAGTGAAGCACTCTAGCATATCTGATCACAATTAATATGTGGTAAGTTTCAGAACAATAATATTGATAGAGTTATTTGAGTTGTTTTTAATATATTTGTGTTTCCTTATGCATTTCTATATTTAATTATGTATTATTGGCTAACAATCATCTGGCATTAATTAAGCCATAGTAAATTAGTACATATGAGAATTGTACTTATTTGAGAGAAGGTTGAGGTAAATTGGTTGTACTATAGCACTGTCAATCTTATTTTGGCATAAAATATATAGGAAATATGATACATTAATATACACAGCTAGAATTCTCAATGAAATATGAAAAAAAGTATGAGTAATTATTTTAGAATAATTTATTGTGTATAATGCTTGAAAAATGTTTTCCTTTGCCCAAATTATGGTAAGGGTATTAAGCTGAATTATTAGGGAAGTTGATTTATTTGTTCTATTAAAGCATAACCCAGAGTTCTTTTAATGACATATGGTTACAATTTATTTATCTATCTATTTATTTTATGCTAGTGACAGAGAAATTGAAAGCACAGCAGGAGGTAGAGAAGGAGAGAGAAAAACACAAATGTAGCTATTTTTTACAACTCTTCAAGCTTCTCCACATACAAATGGGGACAAGGAGCTTCTGTCTGAGTTAACAAAAGAAACAAAAATGGATGGAAAAAAAAAGGAATACAGAAAATCACCCTAGCCACAGGAAAGTACAAATATATGTGACTTGAGTACTGAAACCAGATTATCAGAGATGACATACACCATCCTACATGGTGCTGATGCTTAATTTTTACTGTGGACTGCAGCCTGAGATGTAAATCTCCCAACTCTTCAAACCTGGGAAGATCTTTACTAACACATGGACGTACCTCCACTTTAGATGGCACATAATCTAAGTTATAGATATTAGATTTAGGCTAGGGTTTAGGTACTGGGTACATGTGTACATGTATCTAGACACACAGGGAAATTATATAACTCAAAGTAAAAGAACCCAGAAGTCCACTGTGATAAGACTTAACCTAACAAACCTGGAATCCTAGTTTAAATGCCTAAAGAAGGCAACATAAATTATATAATCAATTAGACTTAGTCCCAATTAGTTTGTCAACCTAGCAGAAAAGCCCAAAGAAAACATACCCCAAGAAATTAACACTGGTTGGGTTCAACAATTGCTTATGCAATTCACTCAATGCTTATGCAACTGTGAGAAATCTAATGTCATCAGATAAAGAGAGAAATATAAAAGTTGGATAAATGCAAGACAATGGCTTACTCAAGAACATCCCTTTTGGTCTATATAACAACACCTCCTCATCTGGAGCACTAGTTGAGGAATCCTTCATTTCCCACACAAATATGATAGGCCTAGAAATCTAATGGATTCCTCTCTCCATCTCTATTTCCCATATTTGGGAGCTATTCTCTTCCCTGATCCAACATTGTAGTTCTATTTTCAACTCTGACACTATCTCCCTAGACAATACCTTTGGTCCTCCTACATGTTAGCCATCAGGCTCAGGAAAATATTAGTAAAGTCATGGACACCTTGGAATATAACTGAAATAGAACTACTAGCTTTTTTTCCAAAATGGAGACCTCCAGTCTCATCTGCTATATATTTTATTTTAGTTTCCTGATTATTAAACAATTGGTTCTGCTTTATACCTTTTTTTTTTAGTCCCCAAGTTGTAGATGCTACCATGATGCCAACCTGACTTCCCTGGACAGAAGACCTCACCAGTGTGTCCTGGAAACCCACCTTTCCATAGCCCTGTCCCACTGTTAAACAACAAGAAAAGGCTCAAATGAATGACCTTACTGCACACCTCGAAAAAACTGGAATACACCCCCAAAAACTGGAATACACCTTCTTTTCAAATCCACATAACACATACTCAAGGATAGACCACATGTTAGGCCACAAGGACAGCATCAATAAATTCAGGAGCATAAAAATCATCCCAAGTATCTTCTCAGACCACAGTGGAGTAAAACTAACATTTAACAACAAACAGAAAATTATTAAAAGTCACAGAATTTGGAAACTAAACAAAATATTCCTTAAGAACCACTGGGTCAGAGAGTCACTCAAGCAGGAAATTCAAATGTTCCTGGAAACAAATGAAAGTGAAGACACAATCTATCAAAATATTTACACATCTCTATTTTAATTCACCAGAAATTTTAACTCACCAGAAGTTATCTGTCAGTCATTGTGCCATAATGGAGCAGAAACTAGCATACTTATACTTATTTGAGAGCAGGTTTGAGATCTATAAGTTGTACTATCACATGGCCAATCTTATTTTGGCACAAAACATACCAGAAAAAATGAAACATTCAAATTATTCTGGTTGCAGGAACCACAGTTACAGATCTCAGCTTATAAGATGAGAAATGAAAGCATAGGAAGTATTTTTGAACAATTTACCACATAAGTATCCCATATCATGTGGTGTGTTATACACACACAGGGCAATATTTAATTTGCCCAAAATATTTTAAAGGAATTACTGTGAGACATCAAACTGATTCATTTGTTATAGTACACTAAGACCTATATCTTGTCTATTGATAGTTATTTCAGAAGTAATTACTTATTTGTGATAGTAACAGAGAGAAATTGAGAGCACAGGAGGAGGTAGGAACAGAAAAAAGAATACACTTTCAACATTATTTTACAGCTCCTGAAGCATCCCCCTTTCAGATAGGGACTAATAACTTGACATTGGTTTCCTGCACACTGTAACATGCACTTTACCATGTGTGACATGCACATGCAATCAAATCTTATCATTTATATTTGAATGAGGTGGTTGTTCTAGGACAAAAAACTTAAATAGACTCAGGCAACTATTGGGAGACAGATTACCCAGTAGAGCATTTGTTATCATGTATGAAGATCTGAATTTGATCTCTGTCACTGCAAAGTGACACAATTGAAGGAAGCAGGGAATCTCTATGGATGGTAAAACAGTCTTACTTTCTCATCAATTTGACCATCACTTAAAGAATAAAATTTAAAGTTGAGTATATAAGAAAACTTTATATTATCCTGTATGCAAGGAAAATTGAATTTAACACTCATTTTTCTCCATCTCTTTCTATTTCTCCTTGTTCATTTATCTTTTATCTGCTTCAATAAGGAAGAGAAACAGAAAGGCTACCAGAAGTGGAAGAGTCATCATGCAGAAACTGAGTACTAGGAATAATCCTGATAGGAAAAAAAAAAAAAAGAATGAAAGAAAAAGAAAACTTGGTGCTTCTTATCAGTCTTGTTTTGACATTAAAAGATGTGAAAAGCCAAGAAAAAAAATTCTTTAAACTCTATGGTTTTATAAAATAAATAAATCCATTATTCCACAGAAAATATAGCCATTTATATATTATTATTTTTAAATTCTTATTCATAAGATGTAAATATTGATGAGACTATAGGATAGAAGGGGTACAATTCCACAGAATTCCAACCACAAGAAATCCCATCCCTTGATAGCTTCTGTATTCTTTACAGCTCTGGAATCATTGACCCAGGATCACTATAGGGGCAGAAGGTGGAAGGTCTGGCTTCTGTAATTGCTTCCATGCCGAACATGGGTATTGGAAGGTTGATCCAGTCTCAGTCCATCTCTGTCTTTCCCTAGTGGAACAGGGATCTGGGGAAGTGGAGCTCCAGGACACATTGGTGGTGTCTTCTGCCCACATAAGTGTGATTGGCATCATGGTATAATCTGGAAACTGGTGGCTGAATAAGACTTAAGATATAAAGTAGAACAAATTGATGACTAATCAATAACCTAAAGGCTATAATATTACAGATGAAGATTTGAGGTCTCCATTTTGGAAAAAGCTAGTAGGTATGTTGTAGGTATATTCCAAGAGGTCCATGAGTTTACTAGATGCCTGTGTCTGACAGTTATTATGCAGGTGGAATGACATAATGACTCATGAGCATGTACTGGGCTGTGCTATCTGAATACCTTGCTCTATTATTCCAATGTTCTTTAAATGCTCTCTGACTTACAGATCATTCTAATTCAGATATTAAAAGTCTGAGCAGTACACCTTGTGACACATACATATTACCATGCACAAGGACTCAAGCTCTAATCCCTGCTACTCACCTCTACTTTCACCTTGTGAAACATTATTAATCACAGTTACATACATGAGCAAATAAAGGAGGCTGATCCTGGGACCTGGAAGTGGCACATGTAGTTGAGTATAGATAATACAGTAGACAGTAGATTGAATGCCTAGTCTCCATTTGCAGTGGAGAAGCCTTATGAGTGGTGAAGTAGGTATGCATATTGGCCTCATTATCTCTATATCCCCTTAACCTCTCAATTCCTCTTTGTCCTATATAATAAAATAAGGAGGGGAAAGGGTAAAAATGTAACTGGAAATGTTACATACCTTGTACCAACAAAAAGATCCAGCTATAAATCCAGTAAATTCAAAGAAAGTAGAATTTTAAAAAGTGAACTTATCTTTTTTATTTATAAAATGGAAATACTGACAAGAATATAGGATAAGAGGGGTATATTTCTTTGGTATGCATGAGACCCCTTCTGTTTCATTTGGTTTAAATCCCCCTGCTTAACACTATTCTATTTACATAACCACTTCATTCTATTTACATAACCACTGTTAACAAGTACCACCCTCCCTCCAGGGCATTGGTGGTTCAGTGATAGGATTCTCGCCTGCTCTGCCCCCTCCTTGTCACACTCTGATTTTCACCAGTCACTTTTTTCTCCACCCTCTCTATGTCACATCCTGTTTCCACCCTACTTGGCAAGTATATATAAAGACAGCATTGTGAGTTTTAGGGTACTTGAGTTTAACTTAGCTCGTCTTAGATTGTGCTGTGTCCTGCATGAATAAAGAGATACTACCTACAGCTCAACCATGAGTCCTTGGTCATCTGTTACCCGCCTGTGAAGCCAGCTCGATGAAAACAACATAACCTGTCGAAAACAACATATTTCCACACAAGGCCCACCCCCAGAATGCCTATCCAAGGCCCTTCCTTGAGAGTTTCCCTAATCTTTATCCCTCTGGGAGTGTGAAACCTCCCATTGTAGGGCACAAAAGGTGGAATGGCTGGCTTCTGTAATTGGTTCTCTGCTGAAGAGAGTAGTTGGCAGGTCGATCCATACTCCCAGCATGTCTCTCTATTTTTCCCTAGTGGGGCATGTATCTATGGAGGTAGGTCTCCAAGATGCTGGGGTCCTCTGCCCAAGAAAGTTGGGTTGGCATCATGGTATCATCTGGAACCTGGTAGCTGAAAAAAAGTTAAGATATAATGCAGAAAAAAATGTTGACTACTCATAAACTTCA
This sequence comes from Erinaceus europaeus, assembly GCF_950295315.1. Classification (NCBI taxonomy): domain Eukaryota; kingdom Metazoa; phylum Chordata; class Mammalia; order Eulipotyphla; family Erinaceidae; genus Erinaceus; species Erinaceus europaeus. Next base: position 48,150,801 of record NC_080175.1, on the reverse strand, counting down.
AGGCAAGAATATTGCAGATGAAGATTTGAGGTCTCTGTTCTGGAAAAAGCTAGTAGGTCTGTTTTAGGTATATTCCAGAGGGTCCATGATTTTACTAGTTTTTGCTTCCATCTGACATCTAACATGCAGGTGGACCCAGGTTATTGTCTGGGGAGATGCAGTCAGAGGTGGAAAAAGTACGAGAGATATGGGTCACAGAAAGAGTAATTACCAAATATGGGGAAAGAATATAAATATGTTAACTGTAAACCCCAGCAGTTTTATCTGGGACCATATTCATAAACATGAACAACATAGCCAAAAATTTACCACATATCAGAACCAACAAAAATTGTTCAATAATGCTACTGCAATGCCAGTGAATAATATTACTAAATGTCAATGGCATAAACTCACATACTAAAAGACACAGAGTAGGAGGGTGGATCAGAAAACATAACCCCCTTAAAGCAACCAGAAGGACAGAAATCACTAAAATTATAACAGAAATAAACATAAAACATAAGAAAATCATACAAAAGATCAATGAAGTCAAATGTTGGTTCTTTAAAAAATTGAACAAAATTGACAAACCCCTAGTCAGAATCACAAAAAAAGACACAAATAAATAGAACTATAAAAAATAGAGGAGAAATCACAAATGACACCACAGAAATCTGGAAAATCATGTGGAACTTCTACGAATAACTATACACCACCAAGATAAAGAATCTGGAAGAATTCTTAGAAACATATACTCTTCCAAAACCAAACCAGGAATAACTATAAAACCTAAAAGAACCAATCAAAGGCAAAAAAACTGAAACATTTATTATGAGTCTTCCCAAAAACAAAAGTCCTGGACCAGATGTCTTCACAAACAAATTCTACAAAACCTTCAGGAGACAGTTAATACCTATACTTTTAAAGCTTTTCCACAAGTTCACTTCCTTCCACCTTCTATAAAGTCAACATCACCCTGATACCAAAAGCAGTTAGGGACACAACAAAAAAAGGAAAACTACAGACTAATATCTCTGATGAACATAGATGTGAAAATATTAAACAAGATCCTGGCCAACAGGATACAGCAGTATATCAAAAAGACTGTTCATCATGATCAAGTGTGATTTATCCTAGGAATGCAAGACTGGTTCAATATATGTAAGTCAATCAATGTCAATCACCTCATCAATAAAATCAAAACCGAAAACCACATGATTACCTCAATAGATGCAAATAAAGACTTTGATAAAGTCCAACACCTATTCTTGTTCAAAACATTACACAAAATGGGAATAAATAACTTACATATCCTCCTCACATACTTCCTATTATAGTTTCCTCACTCAATGAAACTTAAACTTATTAAATGGAGAATTGCAAGTGATCTTATTAATCTTATTGGGCAAGAGACTGGCATATTTTAATGATGACTCTTTAGTCACTATAAGGCCACCCCATCAGCTGGGGCTCTATTCAGGAGTCCTGAGATTCACAAACAGACATGATGGGCTTCTATCTTGACAAATCCATTTCTTCATTGTTACCAGTCATCTCCATCAGTAACAACAAAATAGACACCTGTGTGTGCTCCATAGGACCTTGCCCTCAACTGGGATCAACAACATTAGAGAATGTTCCATCCTCTGAAGGGAGGCTGGACAGCATACTCTATGCTACACCTGAGGAATATGGGTCCTGATATTGGGGAAGCCTAGAATGTTCCTACTCATGACCACAGAATATGAGCTCAGATCTACAGGAATGCAGAGGTCACATTGGCTCCTATGCTGAGTATGGACTCCAGATCACATCAAATTGATGGGGTTTAACTCAACACCATTTTCCTATTTGGGAGCTACTCTCTTCCCTGATGCAGCTTTCTGGTCCTTTTCCAGCCATGACATCATCTCCCCAGACAATAACTTGGAACCACCTACATATCAGATTTCAGGATCAGGGGAACAAAAAACAAAATAAAAGGAAGAAAAGAAAAAAACTAGTATAGCCACAGGCCCTTTGAAAGATATCTAATATATGCCTACTAGCTATCAACAAAATGGACACACCCCTCCCCGCAACTCTTCATCTGCACTATTCCAGCCTTTAGGTTCATGACTAGTCAACACTTGTTTGGCTTTATATGTTAACTATCTTTTCAGTTACCAGGTTTCAGATGCTAGTATGATGCCAACTATACTTTCCTGGACAGATAACTTCACCAATGTGTCCTGTAGTTCTGATTCCCCAGAACCCTGCCCCACTAGGGAAAGAGAGAGGCAGTCTGGGAGTATGGACCTGTCAATGCCCATGTTCAGCAGGGAAGCAATTACAGAAGCCAGACCTTCAACCATCTGCACCCCACAGTGACCTTGGGTACATACTCCCAGAGTGTTAAAGAATAGGAAAGCTATTAAGGGAGGGGTTGTGATATGGAGTGCTGGTGGTGGAAATTGTATGGAGTTGTACCTCTCTTATCCTATGATTTTTAGGTGTATGCTTTTTCTAATTAAAATAAAAAAGAGAGTGAGGAAGACAAATACAAAAACAGAGATGCAATAGTGTTACTCCACCATCTATGGAGTTTCTATTGAGAAATCACCTGGTCTTTTAAAAAGCTATTGTAACTTAATATCAAAGCAGAATCTGTGCAGAACTTCACCAAAATGCATGCATTCTAAAATAATTACTGTAATATCACAACATTCTGTGTCAGACAGAAATCAATTTCCAAGAAAAATCAAATCACAACACTTTTATTTTTACTTGGAACACAAAACATCTCTTTCCAAAGTAACACTAAGTAATTCTAAATAAGTTTTCCTGAAACGCCATTTTTAAGTCAAGCAAATAAACACAAATTTTAGCTATATTTTAATGTAAATAACTCAATGGCTTTCCTGTGTGTTTCCACTACCATTATTAATACAATACATAAGTCATAAAAGAACTTTGTACCTAGTATTATATAAATAGCAATATAATTTAACCAAAATATTATTACCATTATAAATGTTTGAACAAATAAATCTGTTATTATTTTTAGATAGATACAGGGAGACAGAGAGCAAGTAAAAGAAGCCACAGGACTGAAGCTTCCTTCAATGTAGTGGAGGTCAGACTTGAACCTGGTTTGGAGTGGCACAACTGGCAAAGTAGCTCATTTATCCAAGTGAGCTATTTTGTTAACCATAAATTATATATATATATCCATCCAAATACTTAGATATTACAATTATATATTATACTTAATGTACATATAATTAGATGTGTAGCTATGTACTGTAATTCAATATTTGTAACAAAATTAAGCTTCATAAATGTTAAATGGATTATAGTAGGACTACTGTTTCTATACTCTTGTCCAAGCACTAAATGCTACCTGCAAATAGTTGTATTGTTGAGGGAAAATGCAAGACACAGGGAGTCCTGAATAGTCATTGGGTTTGCACACATGGAACTGGGATGCACACTAGCACATTTTGTATTCAAATGGAACTGAAACCCACTTGATGAAGTGTTTCTTTCTTTCTTTCTTTCTTTCTTTCTTCCTTTTTCTGCACTATATGAAGGGGGGAGGAGTTTGCTCTATTGGGCCAATGAAAAGTGAGCCCCAGTGTGACATCAGAGGGTTTATAAAGAAAAGGGGCTTGGACAGAGAAGGGTCTTTGGCCTTGGTTTTTGGCCTGTGTTTTTTCCTTGAGCTCTTGCCATAATGGATGAGGTCCAGAGACCCTTGGGGAATCTATCTCCCAAGCCTTTTTCCTAACTTTACTTTGCATGACTAATGAAGAATGAATTTAGAAACCATACACCTGAAAATATGTCCTTTGAAATTAATCTCAAATGAAGCAGCAATGAACTCAACATAAAAATGGGGTTCCTTCTGACTTCCCCATCCCCTCAAAAGTATCACCATAAATAAAATATTTATGAATATGAAAAAAATGAAAACATAACCCAACCATATGCTGTCTGCAGGAATCACACCTGACTCAACAAAATAAACATAGACTCAAACTGAAAGGACAGAAAAATATCATACAAGCTAGTGGATTACATAAATTTAAAAAAAGGTAGAAATAGCTATTCTCATTTCTGATACAATAGACTTTAAAGTAATAAAAATAGGCAAGACCATTATATAATGATCAGAGGATCAATCAACTAAAAATATTTCACAATTATTAACATCTATGCACCAATGAAGGTCCATCTAAATACATCAAACACTTACTGAAAGAGATACAAAATATGTCAATAGTAATACAGTAATAGTAGACTTCAACACCACAGTCTCACATTTAGATAGATCACATAAGGAGAGAATCAATGAAGAAACAAGAGAATCAATTAAATAGATGGATAGACTAGATCTCCTAGACATATTCAGAGTACTTCACCCCCCCAAAAGTGGAATATACATTCTTTTCAAATACATAGGGAATATCATCAAGTACAGACTACATGTTAGGCCACAAAGAAAGAATCAACAAATGCAAGTGCACTGGCATAAGCCAAAGCATCTTCTCAGACCACAGTGGAGTAAAGCCAACAATCAACAACAAACAAAAAAAAATTAGTAAAAGTCACAAAATTTGGAAACTCAGCAACATTTTATTTAAGAACCACTGGGTCAAAGAGGAACTTAATCAAGAAATTAAAATGTTCCTAGAAACAAATAAAAATGAAGAGAACGTATCCCAATATTTGGGACACAGCAAAGAGTATGTGCAGGGAAGTTGATAGAAATACAAGCACACATTAGAGAACAAGATAAAGCTTGAGTAAATGATCTAACTGCATGCCTTAAAAATTTGAAAGAAGGGGGCCAGGTGGTAGTGCAGTGGGTTAAGCACACATGGCACAAAGCACACTGAGAGGCATAAGGATCCCATTCAAGCCCCCAGCTCCCCCCCTGCAAGGGGTTCACTTCATAGGTGGTGAAGCAGGTCTGCAGGTGTCTATCTTTATCTTCCCCCCACCATCTTTTACTCCTCTCTCAATTTCTCTCATCCTATCCAACAACAATGATGACAATAAAAACAATAATAATAACAACAAATAAAAAAGGGGAAAAATAGCCTCCAGGATCAGTAGATTCATGATGCAGGCACCAAGTCACAGTGATAACACTGGAGACAAACAAACTAACAAAAACCCTAAATTAGCCAGGACTGAAATCACTAAAATTAGAGTGAAAATAAACAACACTGAAAAAAAGAGAACCATACAATAGGTCAATGAGGCCAAATGCTGGTTCTTTGAAAAATTAAACAAAATTGACAAAACTTTAACTAGGATCACAAAAAAGGGAGAAGACACAAATAAACAGAACTGCAAAATATAGAGGATATAGTATCTGTTGCGTGAAATCATGTGAAGCTTCTGTGCTAGCGAACTTGGAAGAAATGCAAGTATTCCTAGTCCTAGAAGCATATACCCTTCAAAAACTGAACTAGAAATAACTAAAATACCTAAATATCCCAAAATAAATCCCATTCTCTACTGCAGCACAATCAATAACATTTCTAGGAATAAACCTGACCAACAAAGTGAAAGACTTGTACAGTGAAAAATATGAGTTGATATGCCTGGAAATTGAAAATGATGCCAATAAAGGGAAAGATATTCCATGTTCATGAATTGCAAGAATTGAGATTATCAAAATGAGTATTCGGGAGTTGGGCGGTAATGCAGTGGGCAAAGTGCAAGGGCTGGTTTAAGAATACCGGTTGGAGCCCCCAGCTCCCCACCTGTAAGGGAGTAACTTCACAGGCAGTGAAGCAGGTCTGCAGGTGTCTATCTTTCTCTCGCCCTCTCTGTCTTCCCTTCCTCTCTCCATTTCTCTCTGTCCTATCCAACAACGACAACAAGAATAACTACAACAATAAAACAACAAAGGCAACAAAAGGGAATAAATAAATATTTATTAAAAATGAGTATTCTCCCCAGAGCCATATACAAATTCAGTGAGATACTCATCAAAGAATCAGCAAGTTTGTTTAAAAAAATAGAACAAAAATTACTATCATTTGTCTGGAATCAGAAAACACCTATAATCACCAAAATAATCCTGAGGAAACGAAACAGAAATGTGTTCATCACACTCTGAGATCTCTAGCTATATTTTAAGGCCTAGACCTCTAAAACAGACCCAACTGTCCTCTGGCAGTGGTCATCTTTATCAAGAACAACATAATGGATGCCTTTGTTTGCCTCTACAGGATATTGCCCTCAATGTGGATTGATCACAATGGTAGGGACTATACCATTCTCCAAAGCTGGATGGGCAACATACTCTACCACCCAGGGAAGATTAGTCCTTACATTAGTGCAGCCTGGAATGTTTCTAGCTATAATCACAGAATGCAAGTTCAGACCTACAGGGTTGCAGAGGTTACATAGGATCTTGTGCTGAATATGGGCCCCCAAATCAAACTGACGTGGTTTATAGTTAGCAATATTTATATATATTTCCCATATTTGGTAGCTACTCTCTTCCCTGACCCAGATTTCCAGTAATTTTTCAAACTATAATACTATCTCCCTAAACAATTACCTTGGGTCTATCTGCATGTTAGCTGTCAGACTCAGGCAAAAACTAGTAAATTCATGGGTCCCCTGGAATATACCTAAAATAGACCTAGTATATTTTTCCAAAGTAGAGACCCCCAGATCTTCATCTGCAATATTCTTGCCTTTAGGTCCATGGTTAGTCAACAAGTTGTTCTGCTTTATACCTTAACTCTTTTCAGACACCAAGTTTCAGATGCAACCATGATGCCAACCTGACTTCCCTGAGCAGATGACCCCACCAGTGTGTCCTGGAACACCACCTACACAGAGTCCTGTCCCAGCAGGGAAAGAGAGAAACAGGCTGGGAGTATGGATGAACCTTCCAAGGCCCATGATCAGCACGGAAGCAATTATATAAACCAGACCTTCTACCTTCTGCACCCTATAATGATCCTGGGTCATTATTCATCAGAGGGATGATGAATAGGATAGCTTTCTGACATGAGAGTAATAAAAAGACATATAATTCACCACACTTAGCATGATAAAGTAAATGACACAATCCAAAAAGGGCAGAGGATATATAAACTGAATATTCACTACAGAACAGAAACAAAAGGCCAGCAGACATATCAAAAATTGCTCCAAGTCACTGACTGTCAGACAAACACAAATAAAGACAACAATGAGATGCCACCCCAACCCAGTGAGTATGCCATACACCAAAAATGAAAGCAGCAACACATGCTGGAGATGTTGTGGGGATAAAGAAGCCCTCCTGCACTGCTGGTGGGAATGTGAATGGTCTAACCTCTGTGGAAAGCAGTCCAAAGAGTCCTCACAAGAATAGAAATGGACCTTCCTTATAACCAAGCAATTCCTCTCTTGGGGGTATATCCTAAGGATATAATAACACCCATCAAAAATGTATGCATATCTATGTTCATATCAACACTATTTGTAATAGCCAAAACCTATAAACCTGTAAAAAGTAAAAAAAAAAAAAAAATTCAATTGGACTGAGTTTAGAGTATTCCACCAAAGAAAAAACTCTGAGGGGAGGGTTAGGCTAGATTTTCAGCTTCATTAAAGGAGGGTGGGTGTAGGGACACACACACTCTGGTAGCAAGAATGTAATTAATTTACACTCCTATTAATAACTGTTTAAACAATATGAGAGGGTAAAATTGACTGAAAGTCTTGGACAATTTGATGCATAGACCCCAGTATATATCCCTTCAATATAAGCACTTAAGTTTTCAAATTGGTGGGAGATGGGCTGTAGAGCAGCGGACTAAGCACAGTTGATCCAAAGCACAAGGACCAACATAAGGATGCCAGTTCGAGCCCCAGGCTCCCCACCAACAGGGGGGGTTTCTTCACAAGGGGTGAAACAGGTCTGCAGGTGTCTGTCTTTCTGTCTCCCCACTCTTTGTTCTCTGTCTTATTATTATTCTCTGTCTTATCCAACAATGATGACATCAATAGCAATAAAAAGGGCAACAAACAAGAATAAATAAATAAATATTTTTTTAAGTTTTCAAATTGGTGACCTGATTTAATTTTAATAATGGGATTAAATTGTGAATACATTTCTAGCAATGGTTATTTCTTTGAAATATTAAATCGCTTATAGTCTTAGACCAAAGATACCAGAAGCAACTGGCTGTGCCACTATATAAGATATAGCTACATGTAAATAGCATCAAATGGCATAAATCATGTTAATGTCTTGTATGATACAGCAAACCCAAACCAAGGGAATTTCAAAGTAAACTCAATTCCTAAAAAATGTGGTTAAATCATCAACATGCATTTCTTTCTTAAACTCTAAGATAACAGGACTTTCCCCCATTCTCTACAACACCTATATTCCTCCCAGTCCTGGAACATCTGGGACATAGCTCATTTTCCAGCATGCCTCTCTAGACCCACACTATTTGATCCTGCATCTGATGATCTTAGAAAAATTAATGCAACCAGAACCATGTTGACAGCTTTCACTCTGGGTTGTGTTCAGAGATGCCAGGCAATGTTACAGCACCAGTACTCTGGTGAGAACTTTCCTAGATCGTAGCACTCCTCAATTTCTTATCAACTGGAGAACTTCCTAAAAAAGTCATATAACCTAGATAAAGACCAGGGCCCTTGAGACAAAACACATGTGCACATGTATCCACAAGTTAAGGGAAAATATATATCTTAATGTAAAAGTGCACAATAGTTTGCAGTGACTCAATATAATATGTGCAGCAAGCAAGTAGAAGGACCAAAACAAACAAAAAATGACACCATAAAGTAATTGATTAATTACTTTGATTAAATAGTTTCTACTTAGACCTAGATACCTCCTCACTTATTTCGATTTTCTCAATCACTCTGAGACTCACCTTGTCAGGTAAAGTAAGGATTACAAAACCTGGATAAGGGTAAAAGACTGGCACAGTTCAATGATGCCTCACTTGCTCATTACCAGACCACAACACCATCTAATGTCCTACTCAAGGAATAATGGGATTCCCACATAGATAAGATAGGCTTAGACCTCTAACAGGTCCCTCTCTCCACTGTTACTGATTATCACCATCAGTAACAGCATTCTAAACCCACTGTGGAAGTCTACAGAACCTTCCCCTCAGTGTAGAACAACAATGACAGGGACTGCCCAATTCTCCAAAGGGAGACTATGTCAACTCCAAAGGGAGACTCTTGACATTCAGGAAAGATTGGTTCTGAAATGAGTGCAGCCTGGAATGTTCCTAGCTATGACTATGGACTCTGAGCTCAGACATACATGGATACAGAAGTTACACAGGCTCCTGTGTAGAATACGGGCCCCAGATCAGCTTGATGTTTTTACAGTTAATGATAATTATGTAAATTTCCTGTATTCCAGTTACTCTCTTCCCTCATACAGCTTTCTAGTCCTAGTTCCAATGCTGACACTATCTTTAGCCCACCTGCATGTTAATTGTGTGGCTAAGGCAAAAATTAGCAAAGTCATAGACTCTTGGAATATACTTAACATAGACCTACTAGATTTTTCCAGAATAGAGACCCCACATCTCATCTGCTATATTCTTACATTTATGCTATTGTTTGTTAAACAATTTGTTATGCCTAATATCACTGATTTTACAGGGGTTTCATTTAACACATAGAGGGTTTCATGTCCAATGACAATTTTGAAAATATTTATTCTTCCAAATCACAAATGTTGGATATACTTACATTTAGAAAAAATAATGTCAGAAGAACAATAGAATCCACAAAAATAGTAACAGATGTTTAAAACATAGAAGCTACACATGCAAATAAAATTATGAAGAAAATTAAGTTAGATGTTGTGCACTGCTCTATGCCATATATATATCACAGTTGACAATATGTAATACTCAGTCCTTAAGGGGATATTTGTATTTACACATCAATTGGCAGCTTAATTTGTGAATAGCATGGTTAATAATTATAGTGCAGTTTTTCTAAAGATATTGACTACTAAACTGTTAATAATCAACAGTAAATCTGTTATGGTAATTTCAATTATTTTTATTAAAACAGATACAGAAAGAAATGCATAGAGACCAGGTCACTGATGATATCTAGTGTCTAGTGTTGGTGGGAATTTAAACAGGGGTCTCAGAGTCTCGGGCATTATGTTTTTCTTTAGAACCTATTAAGTCTTACAAACACTCACCTATTTTTTATTTTTATTGGATTTATAAAAAATTTACTTATCTACAGACAACAGGATTATTATTGAAGCTTGGTGTTTTCACTATGAATCCTCCACTCCTGGCTGCCAGTTCTTCCTTCCTTTTTTTCTTTATATTATCATTTTTATTTGATAAGACAGAAAAATTGGTACAGGATTAAGAAATGTAAAATAATATAAATTAAATGTAACCTTGGCAAACTTGTATTATTTCTCTAGTCCTATTTTATTTTCTTATTTTAAAATTTTTAAAATTTGTGAACTGAGAGGAATCAGTGAAAGATATCATTTAAATTTTGAGAATTTGAGTTTTCAGTGAAAGCACAGAAATTTCAATAAGGTATTTCCTTGTTAAAGCTGAGGAGAAATTTAAGATAATGACAGGAAACTAGCACCCAGCACTGAATCATCAACTTGCACCTGCTTCTGTGACTTACTTAATGTATTTAGTGATCTCAGAATAGCCTGGTAGTATGAATGCCAACTCTCAGCCAACAAGTTTTCCTTAGTCACTTCAAGGTGTTTTTTGTTTAGACTCACATTCACTTCCCCTCACTTGTCTTTTGCACAGTAATACATGGTTGTGTCCTCAGCTGTCACAGAGCTCAGTTTCAGGGACAACTGATTCTTGGATGTGTTTTTTGAGATGGTGGCTTGGTTCTTCATAAACGGACTGTAGTTAGTACTACTACCAATATATCCAGTCCACTCCAGTCATTTCCCTGTTGGCTGACAGACCCAGTTCCAGCCATAATTGGATATGGATTCCCTAGAGACAGAACAAGTTAGAGACAGTGTCTTTGATGGTCTCACCAGTCCTGGGCTTGACTCCTGCAGCTTCAACTCTGACAGGACACCTTGGGACAAAAAAAAAAAAATTCTTGTCACTCATACAGTTGTGGCCACCTCAATAGAACAAGATTCAACATCTGAGACCCTCACCTGCTGGAGCTGTCACCAGACAGATCATAAACACAAACACTCTCATTCTATTCTAGATTACAGGGCTTCCTTCCCCAGAGACATCAGCCCTAAGTGAGTAGACAGCTGGATGTATTCACAGCACAAGGGGATTTGACTTAGATCTGGGAGAATAATTTGCATATGGGCTTTGTTTATAAGGGTATAAATAGTTCTCTTCATTCTTCTGAGTATTATTCTGGTACTAGGACTCCCAATGTGTATAGTTGAACACTTTTGGAGATAGAACATTTAGTCTCAGAGATATAGCCTATAGACTTAAAAATTGGACACTGATGACCTCATCATAAGCATAACTACTAGTCAGAATTCATATGAATTTTAATAGCCAAATTGAGTTCACCCATGAACTAACATTTTCAGACAGAAACGATGATGGGGAATAATGGAGAACAACAAATAAACCAAAATCCTGAACCTCTCATTTTTAGTGTGAAACGACTTTAAACCTTTGTCACCTACATAGAAAATCTTGTGCACTTTTGAAAGGCAAACAAATCTGCATCAACACAATATTATTAAAACATAATGGTATGTAGGGAAATTGTGAGGCATGGTGGAACACGGTGTGGGACCTCCCATTGAAAATTGGTTGTGTGAATGGCACAACCTTTCCTTTTAGTCTCTCTCTACTAGATATTGAGCATGGAGGGAAAACGACCACCAGGAAATGTATTCTCTGTTAGTCTCCCTGCATCACAAAAGACTCTGCATACAGCCTATTTCCTTGTTCCCAAAACAGTTGGTTTGTTTACTCAGAGGTTAATAGAAGTCCATCTTCTTCGATCACACATGGCCCATACATCATTGTTCTGCTCCATCAAACTATAACCAGGAGCATTCTTCTTACTCCTCCACCCACTCCTGTCCTTTTAATCTCACATGATCCATCTTCTCTCTTAAGGCTCCTCTCTGTCTGCTGGTTATTGATAACCATACTTCCTTCATTCCTTTAATCAACTAAACCCCTTATTCAACATTTACTAGGAATGCTCTGACCTTTTCCCAACCCCCTGCTTCTCTTTGTCCCTCTTCTCCCAAACCATATATGGAATGGATAACTTACTTTTTCCTACAACCCCTTATAAACCCTACTTTGCTGTTCAATAAACAGATTGTCCAGGAAACAAGTCCCTGGGTCATCTCTTGCCATGGCACTAAAAGCGGATACTGAGAGAATCCTATATGGTTCCACTCCTGCTGCCACAGAAGATTCCTCTAGGCCTCCACATCTGGAGCACTACAGAGTGGGTACTCCAGAGGTCTGTGCCCAAAAAGAGTTCTCCCCATGAGAAGTCCAACCTCTGGATCCCAAACGTGGGGTAATACTCCTCGTCCCCTCATCCTCACATGCAGTAAAGTATACAGAGGAAGGCAACTGGCATACGACATTCACCAAGTGTGAGCCAACCCCGGCCACTTGGCCCATGCAGCTATGTACTTATGCAAACGCTGCAGTTCTTTCTTTCTCTCTTTCTATCCTCCATTTTTGAGGAGAGTCCATCTTGTGGGCTCAGACATGGGATTTCACAACTGAGGAACTCTGGCCAAGTTCCAAAGGCAATTTTCCCTTTGCCTGTTGCTCCACCTGCCAGATCAGATGGTGAACTGCTCCTCATTTTTCCTCTACCATGGAAGCCCATCAGGGCATAAAGCGGCATTTGTGGGTTTTACCACTCTTCTATTCCCAAAACCTCTCTGTCATGGGCAAACTTAAGTCTCATAAAAAAAAACCCAGGTCTGCTGTTTTTATGCTCTCCTACTCCAAACTACCTGCCCCAATCCTAACCCACACCAAACTCTCTACTCTCCTCCAGCTGCCCCCACCACTCCTGTGGCTCATTGCTAATGGACACAGAATACCTCTGCCTGCTTTATGACACACCCCTTCCTCCAGAACAGGACCACACATATCCTGTCATTGTTGCCCCTGACAGAGACCACACATATGGCACCCTTCTGCTTGGAGGTAAGAGAGGACAGAGTTCATGCCCCATGGACCCAGTCCAAAACCTTAATAACCCCCCTCCACATTTCCCTGGTGCTGTGAGTGAGGGAGAGCTTCCCTGAGTCCCCTTTTACTTACCCCCCTCCCCGCAAATCTCCTGCTCAGCCATTAAAACTTTTTACCATATAACCTGTCCTAAAAGCACAGCCTGTATGCTTAAAATTCATGCACTGTAAAGTTTATCCTTCATGGCATGGCACAAATTTTAAACACGCCCTAAAACTAGAAAAAATTGTTAAAACCACACAGCCAGCTTACTGCCATTTACCACAAAAAATTGTCTGCTCTTAAAGAGCCATCTGTTAAGCCCTCAAACAAATTAAACAGGTACTGAGCAGGCAAGAAATTATCATTCCCTGCCATTCCAGCTGCTGGTCCTTAAAAATAGTTAGTTAATGAACAACTAGCCAGCCCTTAGTCAAACAGACATTGCTTCAAATCTTGAGGACTGTTAATAAAAACCAGTACACACTTCTAATAGTAACTTAATATTTTACTCCTTATAAAACTTCTTAAAAAAATCTAAATGGACTCAACTCAGGTAATTACCAATATTTTTTTATTTGCTGTGGCCTCACCTTCCCCTTCGGTCCCTTCCAGCCAATAACATCAGAAAGTGGTGGGATGTTGCTATGCTTCCAAGAGATTGTGGTTTAGTCTTTGCCTTTTTGCATGCTTCTCCCTTCTCCCCACCCCCTATCCTATGTACTTCCTGAGTTCCTGCCACAGCCGCCGGAGGAGAAGGATGGAGGACAGATCTGTGTGGTGATTAGTTTAGGAGTCCTTTTCTGCCACCAGAGGAGAAAGATGGAGGAGCACATTGCCCGCTCATGAATAAAGATTAAACTACGTTCTCAGCTCAGCCGTGTGTCTCTGGTCATCTCTGTTACCCGCCCATGAAGCCAGCCCCAGAGCAAACAACATATGGCACCCAACGTGGGGTGTGACCTGCCCATCCCCCAGATAAGTGACAATTTGGCTACCTATGCACTATGGCCTTCTCTTCTGCTTGTGAAGAGATCTCCAAAGGCCTCTGCCCTTTCTTCACGAGACTGTTTCGCTGTTTCTGGAACATTTATCTCTGGACCACTCTGTGGTTTCCACCCAATGCCCAACACCAGCCCGCATGAGCCGGCTTTCCACTGCATGGTGCAGGGCATTGGGCGTGGGCTCCCCCCACACTGCTCAGCCACTGAGAGCAGGGCAGCAGCCCATCCTGGCTGCCACCCTGGGGCACCTTGGCCCACGCCTTCTGCATGGCTGGCCCACCCGCCCTCCTGCTATGAAGTCTGGACAGATCCTGTACCAACTGGAGACCACGGGCTCCCTGCCGAAACTGGGCCCCCCTGGCCGAGATCCCCAACTTGGCTCTGAAGTCAGAAAAGGTAGAATACACAGAGATTCCTGCAGAGAATTCCTACAATTCCTACCTACAATTCCTGGAGCTGAAGTTGTGCAAGAATCCACCGCTGGACAATGCACTCCCTGAACAGCTAAGACAGTATAGATCTAAACTCATGTTTAAAATGGCATGTCTTCGTAACAAAAGTTTTCCTCCTTGTGTATTTAAGACCATGTTTATGTGTGTTTAAAGTTTGGTAAACATTAACTTTAAGGCTAAAACTGTAACTTTAAGGCTATATTCTTACTAGACAGAGTTAAATGAAAAAGGTTTTCAACATAGTTCTCATGAAGGTAAAATTAACTTACATTTAAAGTCTGAGTTAAAAATTAGTTAAAAATCAATATATTTTAACTAAGTTAGTCTAAAAAAAACCTGTACACACCTAGGGTGTGGCTCCATCTTCAATGGGTGTAACAAAAGGTTAAGTAGACTTGTTGATATATAAAACTCTCGAATCCTTCACAATTAGAAATGGTAGATTACACAATGGTTATGCTAATGATTCTCATGCCTTAGGGTTTTTTCCCATGGTTCTCTGTTTATCTTTCCACATTTTATTGTTTAAACTTTAAACAACCTTAAAATCATACTAAAAATGTCTTCCAATTATAATAGAGTTATCAATTGTGGTAAACTTCTAACCAACAGGTTTTGTTTCATAGTAAGTTAATTGCAGCGGTCAAGTTCCCTACAGAAAAGCGGAATTCCGATGGCTGGCATTCCCCATCAAGACAGACATACAACAATTCACCCCCTGGCAATTCTTTGGTGGACATCTGCTTTGGACTGGCACTTCTTTCAGACTCACTGGTACACCTCTTGGACACTTTGCACAAAACTAGCAGCTTCCCTTTATGCTGCTGGGTTTCTCAAAGACTAACTGAGCTGCCTTGGGACTCTAAGCCATACCCCCGCCCCCCATGCTAGGTAATGCCCACAGACAAAAAAAAAAAAAAAAAAAAAGGCCGTCGAGGCAAAAGCCCACAGAGGCAGCAAAGGTTCTTTAGCTGATAAAGCTTTGCCCACAGAGGCAAAAAATGGCCCCCTCTGGCCTTCTCTTGGCAGCACACTGGTTCTTGTTGCTCGTTTACATGTTCCTCCATGTTTGTGCCAGTTTCTTTTTTAAAAATGCCTGTCCAATATAGGTTTCTGTTCACTCCACACTCCTGATACTATGCACAATTAGTCAAAAAGAAAAGGGGGAATTGTTGCTATGCTTCCAAGAGATTGTGGTTTAGTATTTGCCTTTTCACATGCTTCTCCCTTCTCCCCACCCTCTATCCTATGTACTTCCTGAGTTCCTGCCGCAGCCACCAGAGGAGAAGGATGGAGGACAGATCTGTGTGGTGACTAGTTTAGGAGTCCCTCTCTGCCACCGGAGGAGAAAGATGGGGGAGCACATTGCCCGTTTGTGAATAAAGATTAAACTGCATTCTCAGCTCAGCCATGTGTCTCTGGTTATCTCTGTTACCCACCCTTGAAGCCATCCCTGGAGCAAACAACAGTGGGAACTTCGGATCCCACCTCCCATCCCCACCCCCAAGCCAGAGATTAACAAGTGCAGCCTTCTGGATGGGAACTCCCCCAACCACCTCCCTAGCCAAACCCCCTCCTTGGGCAGAAGGAGTGCTCTGCAAGCCAGAGAGAAATGGTGCCATTTAAAAAACCCAGCTGTTTTTCTCAGTCTTTAAAATCTGGAGGTTTTTTTTTTTGACATCTCTCAGAGCAATGAGACCAGATTTAATATATCTTCCTGAGACTGATCAACTAAAATTTGTCTCTGTCTCTTAGTGTTCTCTCTGTATAAGTCTATGTGTCAGTTTTTGTTGGTTTCTGTTACTCCTCCTGCCCAGAAGACGGGCTCCTGGTCATTTTAACTTTCCACTTTAGAATGCCTACTTCCTGGCCTGATTGTTGTCTTCTAAAAAGAAGTCTTAGTACAAATATAAAACTTTTCTCCTCTTGTGTGTTGAAGACTAAATGTATATGTGTGTGTTTTAAGTTTGGTATTATGACCTGAAAAACATTAATTTTAAGGTTAAAGATGTCAATAACTTTAAAGCTACAGTCTTATCAGACAAAGTTAAATAAAAGAGTTTCCAACACAGTTCTAATGCGGTAATATGTAGGATAATGTGAAAGCATGGTAGAGCATAGTGGAACTCCTCATCCTAAATATGGAGGTCTGAAAAGACACCCCACCTGTAAGCCTCTCCCTTTCAGGGATTGAGCTTGGAGGGGAAAGCTTTCTTGACTCAGTTTCCTCTTGCCAGTCTACCAGACTTCATAAAGGCCTACATCCTCTAATACTTAGCTCATTCCTTTGCTACAAACCAAATGGTTGCATGCTTGAAAGTGCTCTTAAAGTTCACTATAAGTTCACCATCTTTAATAACATACAAATTATATTACATCACCCTGCCTTTTCAGAAATATAATAGTAAGACCCACACACTATTTCTTCATTCTTTCTTCACTACTCCTTACATCAATATTCTTCCCTTTTCTGTTTACGTCACCCTGCTTGTATAATTACCATGTTTTTCTTAATACCTTTAATTTGCACTCTTGCCTCATAGTAACTAATCATCCTTAACTTTCCAATACCCCCATCAATTTTCGTCAACCATAAGTGTACTGACCTTTTGGAAACCCATCATCATTGACATATGTGAAAAATATTCTTTGTTCCATTCTGCTATATAACCCTGCTTTTTGCTTAATAAAGTGGATTCTTTGTACCTGAATTTTCCCCTGACATTCCTTCTGTTTTTTTAGTCCCTTGAGCTATCATGGGGAAGCCAATGACTTGCTCTGTTGTGAGGCCACCTACGTGAGCACCAGCAGTAATATAAAGTTAAATTAATTTGAAAAGACAGCTGAGTATTTAACTTAGAAGTCTAGGTATTTAACGTGAAAATTATCTCAAAATTAAAATACAAATTACCTATGTACTTAGCTGATAAGGTTCCAGGACCTTTCTAGAGGGCCCCCAGAATGCCCTGTAAACTAATTTTGTAGAAATTGATCCAAGACAAAGTTGGCATTTGTCTGACACTATAAATGTTCTGAAAAACACTGTCACTAATATGTGTTAACTCTAAATAACTTGAGTTTTTTAAAATTTAAAGTAAAAGTAAATCATACTAAAGAGATGGTAGTCCTTTAATGGCCTTCCAAAATCATATAAAGATATTTAAGTCAATTCTAATCATTGAGTTATCAATTATAGTAAACTTCAAAGTTGGTACAAGTTTTTTCTTCACAAATAATTGATTACAGCTATGACAAGCCTTCACATGAATAACCAACTGCTCATATGGTGATATCTTAAACTATCCAATTTCAGCTTATGTGACTTAACAATATTTGTAGATGTGCACTACAAACTACCCCCAGTGCCTCTCATTGTTTTACATATGCCTCTCTCCAAAGACCCATTCCTATTACTATAGCTCAGCCTAAACACATTGTTAAAACCTGCTCCTCCTGTGCCTCCCTTATCAGAACACCCGGGATCCAAGCCCATGGCTCAACCCCCATCACCTTAAGGCCAATGATTTGTGACAAATTGATGTCACCCACATGTCACAGTTCAACAGGCGAATATGTCTTTATAACTATAAATGCGTACTCCCAGATCATCTGGACTAAAGCCCAGACTTGTATATCTTGTTCTGCCACTATGTCCCTGCTTTTGTCAGACAAAAATTTAAAAACTTTTGTTCCCTTTGGAATATCCTCTATAACACAGGCATTCTCTATAACCCTCAAGGACAAAGCACTGTTGAGAGGGCCCACCAAACATTTAAAGCCCAATTAAATAAAGAAAAAATGGGGAATATATCCCCCCAATATTCAGTTGGAAAAAGCATTAACTACATTAAACTTCTTCAATATTAACAGAAAGTTGAATCAGCCACCAATTATTCTCCACTGGCAAATGCAACCCTCCCCACCCCAACTATCAAGGTCAAATAGAAGGACCCCCTATATAGTCCTTGGAAAGGAAACAGACCCCCTGCTAACCACGGGAATTGGATTTTCATGTGTTTTTTTCCACAGAGATCCCTGAAACCCATCTGGGCCCCTGCCCATCATGTCTGACATTTCCCACAAGATGGCACAGCTCTCCCTGAAGAAGAACAAAAAGCGCATGAGGGTTCATCACAGGACTACACCTTCCAGGACACATTACACAATTTGGCAGGATCTGAAGAAGCTAATTCACAGAGCCCAAGGACAAAACCCACCTACTGCCATTTTCTCACCCCTCTCTCTCTCTGTTTACCTCATCTTGTCTGCTCCTCCTGCCTCTACTTCACCTGTTACCTTCTGGCTGTTCCAGGTTAGAGAAACATAATAGCATTAATAAAATCATTGGGACTAGAAACTGTTCTCTCAAAGGATTTTAATCTGCCATTAATATTTCAATTAAATAAGGCATTGTAAACCCCTACTCCCCAATATGGGGCTGCCCCTTTATCTGCTTTCCTTTTTAAAGTACAGTCTCCTGCTTTACATCCATCAATAAATATGGAGCATGCTACTACAATTACTGTAAAAGACATAGTAGCCCCTCTGAAACAAACATCCATAGTCTAGATGGCAGATGGGAGCTGGTATTTAACCCTCAAAGACAACTTTTCAGGTAGAGGCTCCCTCAAGTTCACTATTCATGATCCCTGGCATAACTGATGGGTCACCAGTATAAGTGGGAAACTTTATGACCCATAGGCCTCTTCACCCTCAGCTGACATATTTATCTTTTGACTGCTAGCCCCTGCCCCTAGAGAAATCCAGACTCAGAATAAAATAACTAAACAAGAATAAGCTATCTCTCAAGTCCTTCTTTCACCATCCAGCCTTGATCTCTCATCCTGGCCCATCTATCTACAATGTGCTGTTTCCCTCCTTAATTAGTCCTCTGTTTTCCCTAATGTCTCCAGATATTTCTTATGTGACTCTCTTAACAGGCCCCTCCTTGCTTCCACTACACTAAACAATACCCCATTAAGCCTTGCTGATTTATTCAGCTCCTCCTCTTTGTCTGACCTGCCACCCCTCACTTCCATTCCTCTTTACATTGGGTAGTTCTCCCCCGACGAGAGAATTGGATCAGTCCTGTTAGTTTCGCGGGCCCGCTTAACCCCGCCCCAAGGAACCCCGCCAGAGTTCCAGGGTTCCTGAGTGCCAGAGTTCTAGAGTTACAGGGTTCGAGAGTTTCAGAGTTCAAGAGTAAGAGAGAGTGCTTGCGCCGCCGCAAAGAGACAGCAGAGTTCTGTTTGGTGATTAGTTTGGTTTAGTTTATGAATCATTGTTCCTGAATAAAGAAATACAGCTTCCCTGCCCAGCCGTTGTCTCTGCGTCTCTGTTACCCGCCCGTGAAGCTAGCCCGGCTGGAGCTGATGAATTTTAACAACAAATGGCGTCCACGTGGACCTGACCTGCGCATCTCTCAGATAAGTAAAGACAAGTTGGCTACCTATGTACTATGGCCTTTTCTTCTGCTTGTGAAGAGATCTCCAAAGGCCTCTGCTCTTTCTTCACGAGACTGTTTTGCTGTTTCTGGAACATTTATGTCTGGACCACTCTGTGGTTTCCACTCGCTCGGGCAAACTCAGAACAGCCAGTGGGAATAGCCAGCGGGTGGGAGGCGAGGCGCAGAGCTGCTGTTTCCACCTGGTTAAACAGCCAGCCAGCCAGCTGCGCCCAGACAACCCCGCGCACCACGCCTGCAGCCCCACAGCCCCGCAGCCTGCAAGAGGCTGATGCCACCACACAGGAGCCCGATGCCACCACGCAAGAGCCCAATGCCAGCACTCAGGATCCCGATGCCACTATGCAGGAGCCCAATGCCACCACGCAGGAGCCCGATGCCACCACGCAGGAGCCTGATGCCAGCACACAGGCCAGCCCACAGGAGCCGGCTCTCCACCGTGTGGTGCAGGGCACTGGACGCGTGATCCCTCCACGCTGCTCAGCCACTGCAAACAGGGCAGCAGACATGGCAGGGCCATGGGGCAGGGCCACGGCGGCCTATCATGGCCACCACCCCTGGGCACCTAGGCCCACGCCTTCTACAATCCTGACCCGCCCGCCCTCTTGCTATAAATTCTGGAACGATCCCGGACCTCCCAGACCCCCAGGCTCCCTGCCGAAACTGGGCACACGAGATCTCCAGCTGCCGGTCCGGTCTGAAGGCAGACAAGCTGGAGTACGGAGAGATTTGTGCAGACATCGCAACCTACAATCCCTTGAAGTGGAGCTGCGCAGGAAGCCACCTCCGGATGGTGAACCCCCCCCCAACAACTAAGACAGTACATATCTAAATTCGTGTTTAAAATGACATGTCTTCGTAACAAAGGTTTCTCTCCTTGTGCATTAATGACCATGTTTATGTGTATGTTTAAAGTTTGGTAAACAGTAACTTTAAGGCTAAATTCTTACTAGTCAAAGTTAAATGAAAAAGGTTTTTAACATAATTCTCATAAAGATAAAATTAACTTATATTTAAAGTCTGAGGTAAAAATTAGTTAACAATCAATATATTTTAACTAAGTTGGTCCAAACAAAAGGTTAAATAGACTTGTTGATATGTAAAACTCTTCATTACCTTCTCTATTAGAAATGGTAGATCGCACAATGGCTATGCTAATTATTCTCATGCCTGAGGATTCCTTTCCTGCGCACAACTCCATCTTGAATGGGTGTAACAAAAGGTTAAAAGACGTTGTTGATATGTAAAAGTCTCAAATTCCTTCTCTATTAGAAATATGCTAATAACAAGTTTTGTTTCATAGTAAGTAAATTGCAGCCAGCTGCCTTTGGGACTCTAGGCCGTTCCCTGCCCCCATGCAAATGCCTGTCGAGGCAAGTACGCCCCCCAGAGGCAAGAAAGTACGCCCCCCAGAGGCAATAAATGTTTTTTTTTAAGCTGATAAAGTTTTGCCCACAGAGGCAGAAATGGTCCCCTCAGTCCTTCCCTTGGCAGCACACTGGTTCTTGTTACTTGCTTACATGTTTCTCCATGCTTGTGCCAGTTTCTTTTTTAAAAATTCCTGTATGATATATGTTTCTGTTCACCCCACACCCTTGATACTATAGTCATTTAGTTAAAAAGAAAAGGGGGAATTGTTGTATGCTTTACATTGCGTAGTTCTCCCCCGCCAAGAGAATTGGATCAGTCCAGTTAGTTTCGTGGGCCCGCTTGGCCCCGCCCCTAGGAACCCTGCCTGAATTAGAGTTCCACAGTTGGAGAGTTGAAGAGTTCCAGAGTTTGAGAGTAAGGGAGGGTTCCTGAGTTCCTGAGTTGCAGAGTAAGTGAGAGTGCTTGTGCCGCCGCAAAGAGACAGCAGAGTTCTGTTTGGTGATTAGTTTGGTTTAGTTTATGAATCGTTGTTCCTGAATAAAGAAATACAGCTTCCCTGCTCAGCCGTTGTCTCCGCATCTCTGTTACCCGCCCGTGAAGCTAGCCCGCCCAGCAAGAGCCTACGAATTTTAACAACAATTTCTTATGTGACTCTCTTAACAGGCCCCTCCTTGCTTCCACTACACTAAACAATACCCCATTAAGCCTTGCTGATTTACTCAGCTCCTCCTCTTTGTCTGACCTGCCACCCCTCACTTCCATTCCTCTCTACACAAAGGCTATCAGCCCGGACTTCACTCCCATCTGTCTGTTGACTTCACTCTCCTCTTGAAATATTCCCCACTGTTCAAAAAACCTCACCCTATCTTCTAACGTGTATGACACCCCCCGTTTTCTGTTCTGGTGAAATTTCACCTTGTATTTTCGTATCAGTTCTTCCCTTCCTGGTCCTTGTCTCCTAGTCTCTCTTGTTCCACAACTCATCTTGTATGAAGAAGGTGAATTCCAATGGATGTCATCCTTCCCCAGGACCAGACAAGCTGTGTTTCTTCCCCTGGTTGTTGGCATAGGACTGCTTCTATCCAACTCGCTGGTGGGGCACTCAGACACTCCCTCTACACTGGTGGACTCCTCGAGGACCAACCAACATTCCATGGACGTCACAGCTGACAGTCTAGAGTCTCTCCAAAAGCAAATAACCTTCCTGGCTAAGGTGGCCCTCCAGAACAGACATACTTTAGATCTTCTGTTCTAAAGTGAGGTAGTATGTTTGGCCATCCAAGAAGAATGCTGTTTTTTCATACATGAATCAGGACCAGTAGAACAAAATGCCTTGATCTCAAAAGCCCTTATCCATCTCTCAGTTCTAATTCTTGGTTTACCTCTCCACTACTCTCTTGTCTTCTGCACCTTCTGGGTTCTTTTATGGCTATTGTAACTATGTTACTTATTGCTGTCTTATTCAATTTCTTAAGAAATGCATACATTATATCATTAAGGTCACTGTCCAATAGGTCTGTGTTCATCCCTACACTGCTGTCCTCTGAGAGACATGTAATATTATACAGACTTTGATCCATGACACACAGCCATTATATCAGAAGGGGGAGATGTAGGGAAATTGTAAGGCATGGTGGAGCATGGTGTGGGACCTCCCACTGAAAAGTGGGTGTCTGAATGGCATGACCTTTCCTATTAGTCTCTCTCTACTAGAGATTGAGCATGGAGGGAAAATGACCACCAAGAAATATATTATCTGTTAGTCTCCCTGCCTCACAAAAGACTCTAAATAAAGTCCATTTCTCTGTTCCCAAACCAGTTGGTTTGTTTACTCAGAGGTTAATATTAGTCCATCTTCTTTGATCACACATGGCCCATACATTATTGTTTTGCTCTGTCAAACAATAACCAGGAATATTCTCCTTATACCTCCACCCCCTATGGTCCTTTTCATCTTACATGATCTATATTCTCTCTTAAGGCTCCTCTCTGTCTGCTGGTTATTGATAACCCTAGTTCCTTTGTTCCTTTGATCAACTAAACCCCTTGTTCAACATTTACTAGGAATGCCCTGACCGTTTCCCAACCCCCTACTTCTCTTTGTCCCTCTTCTCCCAAACCATATATGGAATGGATAACTTACTTTCTCCTACAACCCCTTACAAACCCTTCGATAAATGGATTGTCCAGGAAACAAGTCCCTGGGTCATCTCTTGCCATGGCACTAACAGCGGATGCTGAGTGAGTCCTATATGGCTCCACTCCTGCTGCCATAAAAGATTCCTCTAGGCCCCCACATCTGGAGCACTACAGAGTGGGTACTCCAGAAGTCGGTGCCCCAAAAAAGGTCTCCCCACAAGAAGTCTGACAATGGTTTCTCATTTACCTATAAAACTTACATTTTCCCATATACTTCTTGAAATGAAAAAGTGTATTCACCATTTTCATTTATAATACTCTTTGTAAATCAAATATATATTAACAAACTTGCCTAAATGTAACAGTGAAAGTGGCACAAACATACAAACTTACATTACTTTTTCTGTTTATCTTCATTTACTTTTATAGGGCAAATACAAGTTGAGAGGGATGTTGGGGAGAGAGATCTGCAACACTGCAGATTGGGGTATTGTTATGCAGTCTAACATGACACTCAAAATTGTGAGACACAGCCTGATTCCATACAAATACATATTTTCATACATATGGAAATATAGTATTATAATTAGTGACTACTTACAGTTGAAAAATTATCAGCTTTCAAATCAATTGTGATATCGAGTATTTAGTAATTATGTTAGAAATTAATTTCAAATTACTATAAATCAATTTACTTATATCACTTAAATTTTGTATGTCATTAACAGAAGATTCTTCTTTATTCAGGTAATGGCTATCAAGAAAAATCACATTGAGTATAAATATTGAATGTATTCCTAAAAAAGTACCTAAAGATAACATGATTTCTGATTGTACCCATTGTACTCATCAACAAGGCACATTAGATCATAGATTAAATGGATAGGCAGAAATATTCTCATCATTCAGATAAGACATATGAGATATATTCTCTAATTACATATGTCATAATTTTGGAATGTAACACCTGAAAGAATGATAATCTAACCTCTTCATGATTCCCTCTGTGGAAAGCTGCTATATGAAGAAAGTTTGACATGAACGTTCAGGTATTTAAAAAAAAAACTCTGGGGAAGTGTTAAGAAATCTACTTGATGTTCATGTAAAACTGAAACATATTTTTCAAACATGGAGAGAATCCTTGTGGAGATGCTTATTAAAAAAGGAAATGAAACCTCAAGAAATAAGCAGAGTCATCCACTATATTTTCTGTGATCTAACACTGTTTCTGCCTTAAGTTTGCTTGGTTTTGTCACTCCTAATGTTGGTGAGACTTCTGTGGTATAAACATAGTTTCCCTTGGGGAATCTTATTCATCATGAAGCCTATACCTCATGTGCAACCTCAGTAGTTTTAAGTAGTCATCACACTGTCCCTCCCTGTGTATGAGGTACAGTAACACATGACATGTCATTAGCAGTCATAGATCAGAGCTGCATGTAGGCCTTATTTCTAAATGCGTCTCTGGTTATGGATAACTCATAAGGAATGAAATATATGAAATTAGGCTAAATTAAACAACACATCCTTCTGCAGACTGTGCTATATTCCTCATAGTCTCCCATGATAAATCACAAATGTGTCTTTTTTTTATTCTTTTGTGCACTTCTTAGTATAGAAATTTGATACATTTAAGAAAATATAAATTTATTGACACTAACATTTTCATGAAACTACAGACTCAGAATTACAATTTGCATGTTTCTGATCTAAACAACATATTAATTTCTGAGTTAATTACATGAAGTAATAAGGTATATAATAGATATTATTTATTATTGTGAAAGATAGAAGTAGAGAAAAATAGAATCAGGCATTATTCTAGTATATGTGCTGCTGGGAATTAAACTAAGGAATTCAGTATTGTATGTAATGCAGGAGCTTCTGAGTCATGGTAACAAAGTATTTTTATTTTATATGCTTTCAACTACTATGGCAGGTAAGCACTATAGGGCTTTTGATCACAATTGATCCGTAGTAAGTTTCAGAACAGTAATATTAATATGGTGATTTTATTTCTTTCTGAGATAGTTGTGCTTTCCTATATGCTTCTCTATTTTACTTATGTGTTAGTCACCAACAATTATATGGCATCCATTATGTATGAAATGCTATAATGAAACAGCTAATGGGTGAATTGCACTTCTTTCAAGGAGGGTGAGGTGAATAGAGTTTAGTCTAGTATCATCAATCTTACTTTGGTACAAAATATACAGGAAAATTACAGTTGGAGCTATCCACTTTACAAAATCCACAAATAGAAATCTCAGCCTCTGAAATTAGAAATGAAAGCATTAGGACATATTTTTGAATAACTGACTGTGTAAGTACTCCATATCACATTGTACATGATGCATGAAACACTCTTTTGCCCAAGTTACTGCAAAGAACTTAATGTGACATATTAGGAAAATGGAATTACTTGTCATATTATAGTGTGGCCTGCATCTCTTCTAAAGAAATATGGTAATTTTAGATTTATTTATTCATGTGTGTATCTATGTATGATAGTTATACAGAGAAATTGAAAGAATATTGGGAGGTAGAGAGGGATAAATAAAGAG
The DNA here is from genome assembly GCF_950295315.1 of Erinaceus europaeus. Classification (NCBI taxonomy): domain Eukaryota; kingdom Metazoa; phylum Chordata; class Mammalia; order Eulipotyphla; family Erinaceidae; genus Erinaceus; species Erinaceus europaeus. The sequence continues at coordinate 48,124,617 of NC_080175.1, read as the reverse complement.
ACACTTGTAGAACTATTACACAACTCCTGAATCTTACCACTTTGCACATAGAGAACTGAAACTTAAACCCAAGACACTGGCACACTGTAACGTGTGCACTTTACCATGTGTGTCATAGCTAATACCTCAAAGATTGTGTCATTTATATTTGAATAATATGATTGTTCTAGGACAAAGAATTTTAAAAAATTTACTGCTTTCCCAGTAAAGAATTTGTGTTATCATGAATGAATATTTGAGTTTGACCCCTTTCACTGAAAAAGGAAGCAATTAGGGTAGCTTTATAGATGGTTGAGAAGTCTCACTCTCTCATCAGTTTTGCCTTCATTTTCAACAAGAAAAAAATATAGTACATAAGAAAACTCTTTAGTATCCTGTATGCAAAATATTTTGAATTTAACCCTGTGTTGTTGTTTTCTTCACGGTGGTATAATAGCTCTTCAATTCTTTCTACTTTTAATTTGTCTTTTTTTCTTTCTCAATATGGGAGAGAAAAACAAAATGCTACCAGAATTGGTAGAGTTATCATATTATGTAGTGACTGTAGCAATTTTAACCATAGTGGCAAAGGGGGGGGGGGAGAGAAAGAAAGAAAAAGAAAAAAAAAAAACCTCATGCTTGTTATCTTTCTTGTCTTGATATTACAAGAAAGTAAACCACAAGGAAATTCACTCAACTTATATTTTACAAGAAACGCTCTCTCTCTCTCTCTCTCTCTCTCTGTCTATATATATATCCATTTTTATATTCTGCATCTCAGTTGGTAACTAATTGGTGAGATCCAGCACAATGTTGTCTGACTGCCCCCTCATGTTCCTGGATATTCCTGCACTTCAGTCCTGTATTTCACATCTCTACAGGGGAACAGGAGGTTGTCCCTGAACTCCTTCTCACATACCCTCTGACATCCACAAAATGAGTACATGCAAGTGCCTTCAACTGCATGGAGAATTTTCTCTTGGAAAAGTCCCTGTAATTGGATACTCAGATCATGAGAGGTGAGATATCATACATGTATCCATTATTCCATATGTGATAGTTTCACTCCATTTATTTCATATGGAGTTGACATATCTAGAACCAATAATCATAATCAATAATGAAATAGATATAGAACAATTAAAGAAGGAAATGTGTAAGGGTATTTTCAGTCCTGCACCTGACTTCTGTAGAATAATATGTCTCTGACATGCATATGCATATATGCAGTTAATACCATTCCCTCAGAGCCTTGTTTGAAAACTGAGACCTGTTTGAAGGGTCTGTCACTAGGATCAACATTTGTCTTTTTTTATACCACATCTCTGCCTTTGTAAAAATTTAATCAGCATAAACAGAGATATGAGAACTTCTCCATAGATGAAACTAAGTTGGAAGAATCAACCTCTGTGTGAATTCTGCTTCTGTAAGATGTAAAATACTTCTATAAATGCTTTCTGTAGCTACTCATATAAGCAATAAAGAGATAAAATACAGGAGGAAGACTCTTCAGTGCTCAGATCAAACAAATATTTACAAAAATATAGTGATAATATTTACACTGAGGACACATGGAAAAAAGGTAGAAGAACACATAGTATCATGATGCTGTTTCCCAATAAGAAATGACTATTGGACAGAGGACAGATAGCATAAGGATTATGAAAACAGATTCTCATAAAGCTCCAAAGTCCCAGGTTAACAACCGCACACCAACATAAGCCAGAGGTGAACAGTGCTCTGATAAAAATAAAATAACCATCACCTTTCACATATATCAATATAAAACACATGGAGTGTCAGAACCACTTGCTTCCTGGGAACATGTCAGAAGAATCTATTTCCTTAGATTCTTGTTCCTTACAATATATTTAGTCAAGATTGCATCTTTAAGTCAGTATCACATACTCCTTAGATTTTACAAACCTCTCACTTTTTATTGGCTTACCTATATTACCCTTCATCTCTTTTCACATAAGCTGATATTTTGGAGCACATAGTCTAAGATGTACTTCGAATATATTTCATAAGTGTGCATTATTACTCTGGTTATAAAACAAGTTAATGGCAAGATGTATATATGAGAGTTTTCTTAATTTTCACAAATTTATATTGTCTGGAATTGGAGAGCATATGGAAAATATTCAGAATCCAAGATTTTAGGAATTTTTGCTTTGGTCAATTAAAAACACAACTTTCACTAATAATTTTCATATTCTCTGAAATTCAGAAAAGAAGCAACTTGTATTCCTAAACATGTACCCAGGAAGAAACAGCATAGATTATTTCTCATTAATTTTAAATAATATGAACTTATGTAAAAACTGTAGTGGGGTGGAGGGTAGTACATTATTCTGGCATTGAAATACTAGAATTTAAATATGGGAACTTGTGATATTAAAGATACTTTTCTACCCACTACACAATCACTTTTTACACAAAATTCTTTATAAATTTTATTCATTAATGATATAAAATTTCAAATTTGACAGTTGTCATTCTTTACTGAAAGAATAACCCCAAATCATATAATTTAGGTGCAAAAGATGGAATTTACTTCATTTACAGTGATCTTTAAATAAAGTTTACTCGGGACCAGATAATGGAACACCTGGTTAAGTACTTACATTATACAGCCTACTAACTATCTACAAAATGGAGACCCCTCCAACTCTTCCTCTGAACTATTCCAGCCTTTAGGTTCACGATTAGTTAACAATTTGTTTGACTTTACATGTTAACTCTTATTTCAGCCACCAGGTTCCAGATGCTAGCATGATGCCAACCACACCAATGCATCCTGCAGCCTGGCTTCCCCAGAGTTCCGTTCTACTAAGGCTGGGAGTATGGATTGACATGTCAAAGCCCATGTTCATCAGGGAAGCAATTACAGAAATCAGACCTGCCACCTTCTATACCCCATAATGACCCTGGGTCCATACTCCCAGAGGGATAAAGAATAGTAAAGCTATCGAGGAGGGGATGGATACATAGTTCTGGTGGTGGAAATTGTATGGACTTGTACCATGCCTATCCTATGGTCTTTGTCAATGTTTCTTTTTTATAAATAAAAATTTAAAAATGATGAAGTAGTTAAACAAATTCTGAACATTTTCAGAGTCCTTCACTGCAGGTAATCCTGGATCTGCCTGGCCACTGGCAGAGGGGAACAGGATGACCCCTGGGGGGCCTAGGGATGACTCTGGTGATGAGGGTGATGTGTGTGGAGAGGAAGGACACAACCAGGCAGCTCCAGGAGAAGCCTCTAGGACAACTCACTTATTGGGAGGTATACAAGTGGGCAGATATACCCAATGTTCAGACAGAAGATAGAGATAATCATTAAATCATACACACTATGCAGTTAAATCTTGACCTTCTAGGTATTTGATCTTAGCTGGGAAGTTACCATGTAGGATCTGGACATGAGATTACAATGCATTGGTGCTGAGCTAGAATTGCAGGTGAGAGAGAGGATCCAGGGACTCATGGCGGCATGGTAATACAATACCTTATTTACAATAGCCTAATGTGGTGTGGATCTTTCAGGCAAAACAATGATTATGTAAATAGAGCATAGTGTCAGCAATGGAGCATGGAGCAGAGCAGGGGAGGGGGTGGCTGGCTTTAAGGCCAAACACATTGGTATGTTTTTTTTCTAAGGGGGATTGCAAGCACCTTCAGGCAGAAGGGGGAAGGGAGCAGTTAAACAGAGCACCTCTGGGTGGGGGGGAGTGGGAAGTTAAACAAAGCCAGGATATTTGTGGTGGGTTACAGGTTGGCCATATACAGCAACTTATGGCCTTGTTTAAAGGGGATGGGGGAGCATGTACAGAAGGGTATCCTGTCTAGGAAAGCACATTCATTATAAGATTATGAGGTCAGGGGGGCAGCCTACCATATCCCCAGGAAGAGGGGGAACTCAGGGTCAGCCTGTTCAGACTCTCATGGAAATAATGGCTTGGATTTCCCAGAAAGTGGGCCCTTTCCCACTCATCACCCCATGAAATTTGAATATATATTGTTTTCAAATGCAGATGGACATTCTCAAAGACATATCACATATTAGGCCATAAAGACAATCTCAATAAATTCGAAAGCATTAAAATGATCCCAAGAATATTTTAATACCACAGTGAAAACAAGCCAATGCTTAGCAAAAAAATAATAAATTAGTAAAATTCCTAAAATATGGAAACTCAACAGCATATTACTACTGAATCAAAGAAAAACTGAAGAAGTAAATTAAAATGTTCTTAGTATCCACTGAAAATTAAACAACGGACCTGCAAGAGGCAGGGATACAGAGTATCAGCAGTGCTTCTCTACTCTCCTCTCCCTAGCCAATTAGGAATAACAAAGATCATCTGATATTACAAGACAAGATTATCACTACTTTGGGAATGCACCAATTTACCAGTGACTGCAAACTCATGTGTATGTTGGACAAAGAGGAGTTTAATCCTGGAGCTAAAGCCAATATCTACTACCAACTGGCTGGTAACAGTCTGGCAGTTTTCCAGTTGAAACACCACCTCCAGTCTGTTTTTCAAGCAAAAAGGCTGATGAAGAAAGGAGAGGATTCCCTAAGGCTCAGCTAATGCAACTGGGAGTCTTCATTGCTATTGCTACTGGGAGGCTGATTACCACAGAGGGCAGAGAACTGACCAGGCAAGTCAGGAGAAGCTCTACACCCTAGTGGTCTAGAGGTGGGGTTGTATAGTGGGAGTCTTTCATATGGTTCTCCAACATAGTGAATATTTGCCTCATAACCCAAAGACTATAAATAGGACATATTTAGAAACTCACAGAATAAAGGGGACTGAAAGCTTGGCTCTTGCTTCTGGGAGAACAGCTGATTTGAGCCTAGGGCTTTGGATATTTCAACTGTAGGAGTCTCTTTGTATAACCACTGTGTTATCTCTCCCCCACTTTGTTTTGTCTTTTGGTCAACAGTGTGTGATCAAGCTAAAAAAAAAAAAAAAAAAAAAAAACTACTTACACTTAAGAAACCCTCAGGCTTCCATAGCCTACAGGGAATAAAAATTTTTTAAAAATAGGATTTAAAAGCCACCACGCTTCGACAAAAGAACTGAGATAATATTGGAAGGCAGAAATAAATAACACTGTAAATAAGTAAACCATACAAAAAATTAACTAAAGTAAAGGTTGGTTCTTCAAATGAGTAAACAAAATCAACCAAAAAAAGAAGAAGAAAAGTAAGAATAACACCCAAATAAATCAGAGTGTAAATGAAAGAGGAGATATCACAACAGACACCAGAGGAATTCAACAAATCATGTGAGGCTTCTACAGAGAGCTATATACCACCAATCTAGAGAACCTGGAACAAATGGATGAGTTCCTAGTTACCTAAAAACTTCCAAAATTAAATACAGTGGAATTAGAAAATATGAACAAACCAATCACAGCCAAAGAAATTGAAATACTTATCAAAAACCTTCCCAATAATAAATATTTGGGACAAGATAGCATTACAAATGAATTCTAAAAAATCTTCAATGAAGACTTAATCCCTCTACTTTTTAAGCTCTTCCAAAAAATTGAAGACACTAGGGAACTTCTTTATAGCTTCTATGAGCCAACATCACACTAATTCTAAAGGCCTACAGGAATACAACAACAACAACAAAAATAACTCACAGACTGATATATCTGATGAATTTACATGCTAACATAATGAAAAAAATTCTAGACAACTGGATAAGGCAGTAAAAAGATTGTTCATTAGGGGTGGAGCCAAGGTAATGACTTCCAGACACACTGGGTGTAAACTCTGCAAAGAAGCTGCTTTTAACCTGGGGTTCTCAGATAGGGTAGGATTTTTAGACTAGCAGTGGTGAGGGAAAGCAAGGGCTGGTCAGGGTGATACCAAAGAAGAGTCTTATAACCCACTATTGGGCTGGAAAACAGAGGCCATAACATACAAAGGAACCAGAACATTGGCTTAGCTATTTCTGAACCCATTCTTCCCCCACCACCACTAAGGCAGCCCCCACAGGCTGGCCAGCTGCTCCAAGCAGGTTTCCTGTAGAGCTATTATTTTTACCAAGATTTCTGGCTCAGCAGGGGTTTCACTAAAGCATTTTTGTTCTCTTTTTGAAGGGGGCTAGAGCTCTATTTGAATGACAGACTATCTGAAAAATCAGGGTCACATTTCTGCCTGGGAAAGACTAGCTATTTACCTTGGGAGTTTTTTTTTTTTTTAACTTCTTGTAATTTTTTGTCTTTGCTTGGTTTAGCTTGTTTTAGGAAGGTGATCAGGCTGTGTGCACCTAATCTGGAGTAGTACAAGCTGCAGACTGACTTATAGGGATTATTATTATTATTATTATTATTATTATTATTATTATTTATATGTGTCCCTTTTCCCTCCTCTTCAGGTTGACCATAATTAACTGTTGTGTTTTCAATTGATAGGTGACTGTGTGCTATACATTGTGGAGGAACTTGTTTCTCTCTCTACCATTCCTCCACACTCTTTTTTCTTTCCACCTAGGGAATCCAAAAAAAAAAAAAACCTTTCATTTCACTGTTTTTCTTTTTTTCTTTCTTTTCTTTCTGAATTCACTGGCACTCATTTGTGAATTACCTTGTGGAAAAAGTCTAACTCAGAGTGTACTCTAGCGCTCTCTCTCTATTTCTGTCTCTCTCTCAGTGTATGTGTGTGCATGTGTGCGTGTGTTCTCCTTTCCTTTCTTGCTATCTCTAGAATATATAGTGGGCAGTAGATTTGCATAATTGTCTATTATTTCATTGTATTTTTTCTTTCTTTCTTTTTCTTTTGGTTCTGTTTGTTTTTGTTCTTCGACTGGAGGTGTTGTTTAGTTAACTGGTTTTGGTTGAACTGCATCAATCTTTGTTTCATTTATTATTGGTGTAATTTCTTGGTTTGTGACTGCATTTGTGAAAATACTTTAGCGTGGCTTATACTCAAAGCACAACAACTGAAGAATAACAATGTTGTCAAAGTTCAGGGCGCCAGTATGCCAGGCTAGCTTCGCAGTGGTAGACAGACAACCAGGGACACAAGGTTGAGTGGAGAAGCTATATTTCTTTATTCACAAGCCAACGCTTTAAAAAACTAATCTAATCTAATCACCACACAATTTTTTCCTGCCTCGATCTCCTCTGGCAGCAGCGTCAGGAACCCAGGAAGTATGTATGGATGGGGGCGGGGAGAAGGAAAAAGCACCATCTAGCAATGACTAAACCAAAATCTACCAGAGGCAGGGAGGTGAGACCAAACCAATGTAACAGAATGACCATGTAAATAGACCACAATGTCAAGCAATGTAACAGAAGGGATCCCAGAAGCAGAACTAGAAGCATACCAACATAACAAGACAGAAAAATACAAATCACATCAATAAGAAATGGATAAATCAAGAGCAAATAAAACTGCTACTAAATGAATGAGGACAGGAGTCCATAAGAAACTCCACATCAGCCGGAAGTAACCATAGAAAAAAAAGTATGCAACCAGTAGTAGAGCTAATAATCACAGAAATGAAGACAACTATGGACTAAAGATATATCAGAACTAGGTAAAGAACAGATGAGACCCTCATGGAAAACACCAGCTCCCTGTCGTAATTAAACAACTGAAAGCTGAAATAGCTGAGTTATAAAAGGCCAATTAGCAGAGCAAGCTAATATAACTGAACTGAAGAAAGAAGCTGCAGGAAGGGGAAACAGATTAAAAGAAGCAGAAAACAGAATTAGCCAGATAGAGGATCAGCTAGAGAAAGCAAAGAAGGAGATAAAAGAGCTCAAAAAGAGATTGAGATAAAACAACAACAGAGACATATTGGGATAATCAGAAAGAGTGACATTCATATAATTGCCTAAAAGAGGAATAAAGAGAAAAGGGGAAGTAGACATCCTAGAGTAAATTATAGTAGAAAACTTTCCAGACCTAAACAGCAGAAAAAATGTTAAGATTCAAGAGGGGTAGAGAATCAACGTAGACCTGAAGACACAAGACACATCATATTTACAATAAAAAGAAGTATGGATACAGAAAGTATCTAAGGATGCAGAGAAAAACAAAAAGTCTCATACAGGGGAAAGACCATAAAATTATCAGCAGACTTCTCCATTCAAACTATAAAAGCCAGAAGAGAATGTCAATATATCTATAGAACCCTCAATAAAAAAGGGTTTCATCCAAGGATAATATATCCTGCTAAACTTTCATTCAAAATAGATGGAGGGATCAAAACCCTCTCAAAGAGGCAACAGCTAAAGGAGGAAACCATCACCAAGCCTGCCCTGAAAGAGGTTCTAAAAGACCTCTTATAAACAAGAAATTCATCATAACATTTGCCATATATCACAGAAAGTAAAACAAAAAAAATTGAATAATGGAACTTCAGTACCTTAAATCCATAATATAAATAAATATAAATGGCTTAAAATTGCCCATTACAAGACACCAAGTGTGAGGTTGAACCAGAAAACACAACACAACCATATGCTTCTGGCAAGAATCCCACCTGACCCAACAAGACAAACACTGACTTAAAGAGAAAAGATGGAAAACTACCATACAGATTAGTGGATCTCAAAAAAGGCAGAAAAAGCAATTCTCATCTCTGACACAATAGACTTAAAAAATAAGTAATAAAAGATATTCAAAGTTATTGCATAATGATCAGAGCATCAATCAACCAAGAACATTTAACAATTATTGCATCTATGCACATAATGAGGTCCCATCACTTAGCAATTATTACATCAAACACCTACTGAAAGAACTACAAAAATACATCAACAGTAATACAATAATAGTGGGGGACTTTAACATCCCACTCTTACACTTAGATCAACAAAACATAGAATCAACAAATAAACAAGAGAATTAATCAAAGAGATGGACAGAATAGACCTCTGGGATATTTTCAAGTTCTTCACCCCCTCCAAAATTGGAATACACATTCTTTTCAAATTCACAAAGCTCATCCTCTAGGATAAGCCATACATTAAGCCACAAATACAGTATCAGCAAAATAAAGATCATTGATTTCATTCCAAGCATCTTCTCAGACCACAGTCACTCTACTGTGCTCTACTAACTCAAAAACAAAAAGAAAATTGCCAAAAGTCACAAAATTTGGAAACTCTTCAACATACTGCTTAATAGCCACTGGGTCAAAGAGGCACTCAAGCAAGAAATTTAAATGTGCCTAGAAACAAATGAAAATGAATACAAAAGCTATCAAAATATTTAAGACACAACTAAAGCAGTACTGAGAGGAAAACTCATAGCCATACAATCAGACATTAGAGAACCAAAAAAAGTTCAAATAAATTACCTTACCACATGCCTTAAGGACTTAACAGAAGAATAAATGCATACAAAATCAACAAGAAGGACTGAAATTAAAGAAGAAATAAAAAATATAAAAAAATAAAAGAACCATATTAAGTGAAATGTTGGTTCTTCAAAAAAAATAAACAAATTATGACAAATCCCTAGTCACTCACTAAAAAAACTGGGGGAGGGGAGAAAATTAAAATCAATCAAATTGTAAGCAATAAGGACATTTCATAATTGGCACCACAGAAATTGAAAAAAAATACAAACAACAATATGCCACCAAGTTAGAGTTGGAAGAAATTGAGGAATTCCTAGAACCATTCCAATCAGAACTACAAACTCTTAATAGACCATCATAGATAAAGAAATCAAAACGGTTATTAAGAATCTCCTCAACAACAAAAATCTTGGACCAGATAGCTTTACAAATGAATTATATAAAACCTTCAGGAACAGTTAATACCTATACTTCTAAAGCTCTTCTAAAAGATGGAAGAAAATGTAATACTCCCACCTTCTATGAAGCCAACATCACCCTGATACCAGAAGAAAATAAGGACACAACAAAAAAGGAAAACTACATACTAATATCTCTGATGAACATAGATGCCAAAATATTGAACAAGATCCTGGCCAACTGGATACAGCGGTATATCAAAAAGATTGTTCATGAAGACCAGATGGAACTTATCTGAGGAATGCAAGGCTGGTTCGATATACATAAGGGAATCAATGTCATTCACCACACCAATACAAGCAAAAGACAAAACCACATGATTATCTCAATAAATGCAGTGAAAGCCTTAGACAAAATCCAATACCCATTTATGCTCAAAACAGTACAAAATATGGGTATAGATGGGACATTCCTCAGGATAGTGGAATTCATATACAACAAATCTACATCAAACAGCATATTCAAAGGACAGAAACTGAAAGCATTCCCCATCAGATTGGATATCAGGAACCAGAAAGAGCTATCCATTATCTCCATTACTTTTTAACATAGTATTGGAAGTTCTGCCACTGAAATCAGGCAAGAAAAATACAAGTCAAAGGAATACAGATTGCAAGGGAAGAAGAAAATCTCTATTTACAGATGATATGATAATATACATAGTAAAAGCTAAATAATCCAGCAGAAAGCTACTGGGAGATTTTAGGCAATATAGCAAGGTGCCAGGCTACAAAATGAATGTACAGGGGGAGGAGTCAAAATGGCGACTTGGAAACAACAGCTGCCATGAGCTCCAAACTGAAGCAGCATACAACCTGGGTTGTCTGGATAGGGTAGGATATTGGGTTGTCTGTTTGAGGGTGAACAAGGGTTGGACAGGGAGACATCAGAAAAGAGTCCTATAGCTCACTTTTGGATTTCCAAATAGAGGCAAAAGGACAAACAAAGTTAAATATTTTGGGATTGATTGTTTCTGAATTCATCCCCCCCCAAACCCCAGAAACAGGCCCCAGGGGCTGGACATCAACTTGTAGCAGGCTTCCCACTGATCTATTGTCTTCACCAGGATTCCTGGCTCACCATGGGGTGTCATTCCAAGCCTTTTTCTTTTTGTTTTCCTCTTCATTTTGTATGTGGCTGGAGCTCTATTTGAGTGACAAAATACAGGAGCAATCAGAGCCTCAGCCCTGTCTGGGAAAGTCTACCTGGAGGCTTTTTGTTTTATTTTTTGTATACTTCTTATAATTGGTTGTCTTTGCTCAGGCTACCTGCAGCCAATCTGGAGCAATCCAAGCAGCACACTGACTGTTAGGGATGTTTACTCTATTGTATTTTATTATAATTATTACTATTATCATATACACATGTCCCTTTTCCCTGATCCTTCTTCAGGTTGACCAAAATTAACTTTTTAAAAATTGATAGATGACTGGGTGTCTTATCCATTGTGAGAGGTACTTATTTATCTCCCTCTTTGCTCCACTTTCCTCTATCCTCCTAGCTAATTAAAAAAAAAAAAACTCCTTTCACTGTTTATTTTATTTGAGTTTTCTTTTCTTCCTTCTCTTGCTTTCTGAATTCACTGGTACTCATTTGGGAAGTATTTTGTGGAATAAATCTGACTCAGAGTGGACTCTGTGTGTGTGTGTGTGTGTATGTCTTTTTTCTACTTCCCTTTCCTCTTGTTATCCATAGAATTTATAGTGGACAGTAGATTTGCATAATTGTCTATTCTTTCTCTAACTTTTTCCTTTCTAGTTCTATATTTTTTAGTTTTGATTGCTGTTTTTCCTTTGACTGTTGGTGCTATTTTGCTATTGATATTATTTCTTAGGTTTCTGAATGCATTTATGAAAGGGCTTAAGTATAGCATGGCTTGTACTCAAGACACAACAACTGGAGATCAACAGAACACAAAAATAAAACTGAATTAATAAAAAAGAGTTAAATCAAGAGCAAATACAACTGATACCAAAATTAATTAGGACAGGAATCCAGAAAAACTCATATCAGTCAGAAGTAACCATAGATAGGAAAATTATGCAAGCAATAATAAACCTAATAATCACAGAACTGAAGACAACTATGAAGCAAAGGGCTGTCAGAATTAGGGAAGCAAAAGATGAGACCCTGAAGGAAAATACTAGCTACCTCAAGGTAATTAGAGAACTGAAAGCAGAAATAGCTGAGCTATAAAAGTCCAATTATCAGAACAAGATAATACTATAAGTGATCTGAAAAAAAGTTGAAGGAAGTAAAAGCAGATTAACAGAAGCAGAAAACAGAATAAACCAGAGAGAAGATGAGTCATAGAAAATTAAGAAAGAGGTAAAAGAGCTCAAAAAAGAGATTGAGAGAAACTGAAACAAGAACATAGATGTGGGACTATGTGAAAGCTTGGTAGAGCTTAAGGAAGCTCCCCATCCTCTGATGGAACTCTGGAAAGACACCTCACTTGTTAGCCTCTCTCCTTATAAAGATGAGCCAAGAGGGAAAAGTCTCACAGACTTAGTTTCTCCTTGTTAGTCTCCCAAGCTCACAGAAATCCTACAGGCCTCTCACACTTAGTTTCCCCCTGCTGTCAGGCCAAATGTTTGCCTGCTTTAATATTCACTCACTCAAAGTTCAAACATCCATTTCACCTTTTGATCACAAAGGAGAACACCCTCTATCACACATTCCTAACACCAGACTGTGAAAAGCCCCCAATATCTTATTTCCTGGTTACCTTTGATGTCCTTCATTTACATCAAGCCTTGTTCTTCCTTCTCTATCTCATCTTACTGGTTTAACCCCTATTCTTCTCAAATGCCTTTGGATAATTAAATGCCTGCATCAGGAGACTAATTGCTTTAACCTTTATAAATCATATCAACTTTTGTCATACCAACCACCTACCGTAGGGCCAAAATAATCTTTAAGAAACCTGTGAATTCTGACCGTAGTTTGTTCTTTGTTTAACTTTCTATATTAACCCAAACTCACCTTCAAATAAATGAGTGTTTGTACCATAATCCTCCCTGAGTCCTCTTTTCTGAATCTCTGAGTCCTTGAGCTGGTGAGAGAGGATTGGTGGCTTACCTCCTGGCTGGAGTCACTCCACGTGAGGCCCAGCACATAGACATATGGGATGATCTGAAAAGAAGTAGCATTCATATAATTGGCCCACCAGAGGAAGAGAGGAAGGAGAAGTAAACATTCTAGAGGAACTAATAGAAGAAAACATCCCAGACCTAAATAACAGAAATTACATTAAGGTTCAAGAGGCCCAGAGAGTCACAAACAGAATCAATCCAGACCTGAAGACACCAAGACACATCATAGTTACAATGAAAAGAAGTAAAGATAAAAAAAGATTATAAAGGCTGCAAAGAAAAAAAAGTCACATACAGGGAAAACCCACAAGACTATCAGAAAACTTCTTGATTCAAACAATAAAAGCCAGAAGAGAATGGCAAGATATCCATCAAGCCCTGAATGAAAAAGGGTTTCAACCAAGGATAACACATCTTGCTAGATTTTCATTCAAACTAGATGGAGGAATCAAAACCTTCTCAGACAGGTAATTAAAGGAGGCAACTGTCACCAAGCCTGCTCTGAAAGAGGTTCTAAAAGACTTTTTATAAACAACAGCATCACCATACTACTTTCCATATATCAGAAAAAAAAAATTAAAAGTTGAGTAATGGCACTACAATACATTAAATCCTTAATATCAATAAATGTCAATGGCTTAAACTCACCCATTAAAAGGCATAGAGTGGGAGTATGGAGGATAAAACACAACCCAACAGTATGCTGCTTGCAGGAATCCTACCTGACCCAACATAACAATTACAGAATTAAAGTGAAAAGATGGAAAACTATCATACAGGCCAGTGGACCACGAGAAAGGCAGGGACAGCCATTCTCATCTCTGCCACCATAGACTTTAAATTAAATAAAGTAATAAAAGGTAGGCAAGGATAATATATAATGATAAGAGGATCAATCAACCAAGAAGAGTTAACAATTATTAACATCTATGCACCCAATGAGGGACCTTTTAAGTACATTAAACACCTACTGAATGAACTGCAAAAATACATCATTGTAATACAATAATAATATTGTAATAATATTGGGGTACTTTAACATCCCACTCTTACACTTAGACAGATCAACAAAGCAGAGACTCAACAAAGAAACAAGATAGTTAAATGAAGAGATGGACAGACTAGACCTCCTGGACATTTTCAGAGATCTTCACAGCCCAAAACAGGAATACACGTTCTTTTCAAATGAACACAGCACATTCTCAAGGATAGACTATATGTTATAACACAAAGACAGTATCAAGAAATTCAAGAGCATTGAAATAATCCCGAGTATCTGCTCAGACCACAGTGGATTAAAGCTAACATTCAACAACAAAGAGAAAATAATTAAAAGTCACAGAATTTGGAAAGTCAACAACATGCTGCTTAAGAACTGTTGGGTAGGGGACTCAAGCAAGAAATTCAAATGTTCCTGGAAACAAAGGAAAATGAAAATACAAGCTATCAAAATATTTGGGACACAGCTAAAGCAGTACTAAGAGGGACACTCATAGGCATAAAATCACACATTAGAGAACAAGAAAAAACTCAAATAAATGACCTTACTGTACGAACTTAGAGGAAGAGGAACAAAGGAAGCAACCAAGAGGAAGGAAATAACTTGCTGATACTTCGGGGGGGGGGCCTCAGCAGAGCTCAGCTGTACTGGCATCTCATGTTAACTCTAGTGGGTACATACAGGAAAAGATCAGGAGACCATTTGGTTGCAAAAGATTCGTTATTTGTACAGAAGACAGGGTTTAAATAGCAGAAGGCAACAAAGGACATTTTTCACATGTGGTGATAAAGGTGGACTTTTAAAGGTCAGAACTCCCATGGTGAATGTTCCAAAGAATGAGAAGAATTGATAGTGGTAGGGGAGAGTTCCGGAATGATTAGTGGCAATTGGGTAAGAGAGTCAAAAACTGAAGGTGTTTAGAATGACATGTTAATTATCCCAGCAAGCGAGAATCAGACAGAGACAGGAGCCTTGAAGGAAGAGATATAAGATAGAGGATTTAGATCAAAGTGGAGGAGGATTTTAAGGAAATAGGAAAGAGAGCCTTTTGGTAAAGGCAGAATGGTGATATATGAAGGATTTGTGATCACAGCAGGTGAACATTTGAGCAGGCAAACCATTTGGTATATAACCAGGAAATTAGTTAAGTGTTAGAGAGTGGAGCTTCTTGTGATGCTTGGGAGAATGACAAGGGGAAACCAAGTCAGGAAAGCTTTTCTCCTCCATGCTCAACCCCTGAAAGGGAGAGAATGACATGTGAGTATCTTTTCAGATCTCCATCTTATAATGGGAGTTACTCTAAGCTCTTACCATGCTTTCACAATATCCCCACAATCACCAAAATTAGAACAGAAATATATAACATCGAAAATAAGAGAACCATACAAAAGATCAATTAATCCAAATGTTTTTTGTAAAATTAAACAAGATTGACAAAGCCCTAACCAGACTCACTAAAAATAATAATAATAATAATAGGAATACTAAAATAAATAGAATTGTTAACGATAGTGGAGGTATAACAACTGACACCACAGAAATCCAGAAAATCATGTGAAACTTCTATAAATAACTATACACCACCAAGCTAGAGAATCTGGAAGAAATGGAAGAATTCCTAGAAACATATGCCCTTCCAAATGTGAACAAAGAAGAACTACAAAACCTAAATGAACCAATCACAGACAAAAGAAATCAAAACAGTTATTAACAGTAGTCCCCAGCACAAAAGTTGTGGACCTTATGGCTTTACAAATGAATTAATACAAAACTTTCAGGAAACAGTTAATATCTATACTTCTAAAGCCCTTTCACAAGATCTAAGAAACAGGAATACTCCCTTGCAGTTTTTATGAAGCCAACATCACCCTGATACTAAAAGCAGATAGGAACACAACAAAAAAGGAAAACTACAGACCAAAATATTTGATGAAGATAAGTGCAAAAATATTAATATTCTGGCCAACCAACACAGCAGTATATCAAAAAGACTGTTCATCATGACCAAGTGGGATTTCTCCCAGGAATGCAAGGTTGGTTCAACATGCATAAATCAATCAATGTCATACAGAATATCAATAAAAGCAAAACCAAAAACCACATGATTATCTCAATAGGTACAGAGAATGCCTTTGATAAAATCCAACACCCATTCATGCTCAAAACACTACAAAAATGGGAATAGATGGGAAATTCTCCACAATAGTGGAGGAAATCTACAGCCAACATCATATTCAATGGACAGAAGCTGAAAGCATTCCCCCTCAGATCAAGGACTAGACAGGGCTGTCCACTGTCACCGTTACTCTTCAACATAGTATTGGAAGTTCTTGCCATAGGAATCAGGCAAGAGAAAGAAATCAAAGGAATACAGATTGGAAGGGAAGAAGTCAATCTCTCACTATTTGCAGATGACATGATAGTATACTGTTGTTTTCGACGGTTTAGTTTGTTTTCGCTGGGCTGGCTTCATGGGCGGGTAACAGACAACCAGGGACTCATGGTTGAGCTGTAGGCAGTATCTCTTTATTCATGCAGGACGCAGCACAATCTAAGATGAGCTAAGCTAAACTCAAGGTATTGTAAAACTCACAATGCTGTCTTTATATATACTTGCCAAGTAGGGTGGAAACAGGATGTGACATAGAGAGGGTAGAGAAAAAAGTGACTGGTGAAAATCAGAGTGTGACAAGGAGGGGGCAGAGCAGGCGAGAATCCTATCACTGAACCACCAATGCCCTGGAGTGCTTTATGTAAATGTAAAAGTGATTTATGTAAACAGACCAAAGCTTTGAATGGGATTAAATCTATCCCTATATAGGCATATGGTTAAGCAGAAGCCAGGGGCAGCTGGCATACTATCCAACATCTCCACCTTTCTTTTTAAATATTTGCCATAGTATCAGGATTGTGGGGTGAACAGAAACCTATATGGTACAGGCATTTTCAAAAGAACTGGCATAAGACATGGAAAACAAAATAGGCGAGCAGCAATAACCAGTGTGATGCCAAGGGGAGCTTTTCTTGCCTCAAAGGGCAAGGCCTAGCAGGCGAAAGGGCATTTCTTGCCTCTGGGAGTGCTTTATGCCTCTGGGGGCATCTCTTGCCTCAAAGGGCGTTTCCTGCCTCTGTGGGCATCTCTTGCCTCTTGGGGCACTTCATGCCTCTGTGGGCATAACCTAATAAGGAGGGGGAGTTTTCTACCTCTGGGGAAGAGCCTGCAGGTGAGGGGACATGGTCTATAAAGTCTCAAGGCAATTGGCTGAAGTTAGTCTTTGAGAAACACAGCAGCGTGTACCAGTAAGTCAGTAAGTCAGTGTCAGTCCAAAGTAGCTGACCACAGAAGAAAATGCCAGAGGATGAAACGCTGCACATCTGTCTCGATGGGGAATGTTGGCCACCAGAATTCTGCTTTTCTGTAGAGAGTGAGCTTTGGAGTCTGTGAATCTGTTTCTTCAGGTCGTGCCAGGTCTCATCATTGGTTTCTGGGGGTGTGTTGTAGTCATTCCATATTGTGGGCGATGTCAGTGAACAGAGGTCCAAATGGATTTCCAGGAATTCCATTTGAGTAGATGCTTTTTCATGTGAAGACTTTGACAGCTTACTTGTCAAAAAAAACTTGTAGCAGATTAGAAGTTTACTATAATTGATAACTCCATTATAATTGGAAGTCCTTTCTAGTATGATTTTAAGGTTGTTTAAACAGTTTAAACTCAATAAAATGTGGAAAGGTAAACAGAACCACGGTAGAAGCCTCAGGCATGAGAATAATTAACATAATCATTGCACTATCTGCCCCACCCATAACTCATACAGTTTTCAGGATTAAACGTTTCAGATTCATGTCAAGACGTAAAAGAGAAATCAAAGGAGGGAAAAAAACAATTTTTCGGATTGTTTCTGGATGTCTCTAGAAATCATGGCTGCCTCCAGCATTTTTTTAAGTCAATGTCAAATAAAAAATCAGTCATTCAAATCATTCTCTTATGAAATGCAACTTGAACCAGATTATCAAGATCTCACCATGTAGGATTAAGAGTCCCCAGAGGGTGTCCTAGTCCAAAAATCTCCTCAAAATTCCATTTAGGGTGCTTCTGACTGTTCCTGCTGGATTGCTTCAGGCACCCATTTTTAAAAGTGTCTTCCCATCGAAGAAAGAATCCAATCAGGAGAGTAGAACTAACCACGTGTCTCCATACTTGGGAACTTCCAGGGTACTCGAGAATGTTCTTCAAATTAGAGTAGTCCTTCTCCATGGGAAACATGCAAGAAGAAGTCCAGAAAGTCCCAGTGGAAATCCCCATGCATATCCCAAGGTCTACAGTCATGGTCATAAAGAACCAAATTGTGGCCTGGAGCAAAATGTAGTCCTTTTCCTCAGGAAACATGGGCAAGGGAATCCAGAAAGTCCAAGGAGAAATCTCCGTGCATCTCCCAAGCTCTATGATCCCGGTCATAAGAAACCAAAGTTCCCAGTCAGGGAACCGAAGTGTGGCCCAGAGTAAAATGTTCCAGAGACAGAGTAATTGTCTCATGATGAAACAGTAGAGGCTTTGGCAAACCTCTTCATAAGTAGAAGAGAAGACCATAGTGCATAGGTAGGCAAAGTCTTCACTTATCTGGGAGTTGCGCAGGTCCAGCAACACGTTGGGTGCCATATGTTGTTTTTGAGGGTTTAGGTTGTTTTCACCAGGCTGGCTTCACGGGCGGGTAACAGACGACCAGGGACTCATGGTTGAGCTGTAGGCAGTATCTCTTTATTCATGCAGGACGCAGCACAATCTAAGATGAGCTAAGCTAAACTCAAGGTATTGTAAAACTCACAATGCTGTCTTTATATATACTTGCCAAGTAGGGTGGAAACAGGATGTGACATAGAGAGGGTAGAGAAAAAAGTGACTGGTGAAAATCAGAGTGTGACAAGGAGGGGGCAGAGCAGGCGAGAATCCTATCACTGAACCACCAATGCCCTGGAGTGCTTTATGTAAATGTAAACATGATTTATGTAAATAGACCAAAGCTTTGAATGGGATTAAATCTATCCCTTTATAGGCATATGGTTAAGCAGAAGCCAGGGGGAGCTGGCATACTATCCAACAGTATACATAGAAAAACCTAAAGAATCCAGCAGAAACCTACTGGAAGTTATTAGGCAATATAGCAAGGTGTCAGGCTACAAAATCAATGTACAAATATCAGTGGCATTTCTTTATCCAAACACTAAAATTGAAGAAGACATCCAGAAATTACTCCCATTCATCACTGCATCAAAAATCAATAAAATACCTAGTAATAAAGCCGACCAAATAAGTGAAAGACCTGTATACTGAAAACTATGAGTCACTACTCAAAGAAATAGAAAATGATACTAAGAAATGGAAATACATCCCATGCTCATGGATCAGAAAAATAAATATCATAAAAATGAATGTTCTCCCCACAGCCATATACAAATTCTATGCAATACCCATCAAAGATCCACCAAGCTTCTTTAAGAGCATAGAACAAAAACTACAATTATTTATCTCTAACCAGAAAAGAACTAGAATTTCAAAATAATCTTGAGGAAAAGAAACAGAAATGGTGGCATCACACTCCCAGATCTCAAACTATATTATAAGGCCATCATCATCAAAACAGCCTGGTACTGGGACAAAAACAGGCACACAGACCAGTGGAATATAATTGAAAGCCTAGAACTAAATCCCCACACCAATGGACATATGATCTTTGATAAAGGATTCAAAATATTAAATGGAGAAATTTACTCTCTTCAGTAAATGGTGCTGGGAAAACTGGGTTGAAACATGCATAAGAATAAAACTTAACCAATATCTCACCAGAAACAAAAGTCAACTCCAACTGGATCAAGGACCTGGATTTTAGATGAAAAAAATCTCAAATACTTAGAGGAAAACATTGGTAATTCCTCTCCTAGGGATATACCCCAAGGATCCCATAACAGCCAACCATGGGGATAAGTATATGCCTATGTTAATAGCAGCAAAATCTGAAATAGATATAACCTGGAAGCAACTCAGATGCCCAACAAAAGATATGTTGCTGAGAAAGCTGTGGTATATATACACACAAGGGAATACTGTGCATATATTAAAAACAATGAACCCACTTTCTCTGACCCATCTTGGATGGATCTATAAGGAATTCTGTTAAGTGAGCTAAGTCAGCAATATAAAGATGAGTATGTGCTGATCCCACCCATAAAAAGAAGTTGAGAAAGAAGTACAGAGAGGGAAACTCAAAGTAGAATTTGACTGAATTTGGAGTAGGGCACCAAAATTAAAACCCTGGGTTTAGAGTGATGGTAAATGTTTGGATTCATGGGGTGGGGGGGTTGTTGGGAGGTGGGATAGGACACAGTCTTTTGCTGGTGGTAATGGTGTTTATGTACACTCTTATTAATTTGTAGTGATATAAATCACTACTTAATTAACATGAGAGGGGAAAATTGATTGAATATCTCAAACTCTTAATGCACAGTTCATAGGCTGAGTCTTTGATATGTTGACTCTATTAAAAGCTTAAAACAGGGAGAACAGAAGCATCCAGTGGCATAGCTATATACAAACAATGTCAAAGGACATAAATTATGGTGATGTTCTGTATGATACAGCAAAACCTAACAAAGGGATTTTTTAAAGTTAACCAAATTGCCAAATGTGATTATTGCAATAACTATTAACTTCTTAAATCCTAAGACAGCAGGAACCTCCAACTTCCTCTATAGAGACTACGTTTCTCCAGTCCTGGAACCTCTAGGGTGGGGCTCCTTACCTCAGATCATACAGAATGATATTGCATCTGCTGATCCCAAGCTAATCAACACAATGAGTACCTACTAGGTATGATTCAGTCCAGACTGTGTCCAGAGATGTCAGGCATGGAATGTCAAATCTTCAGCCTCATTGCACCAGTAAGACCTTTCCTTTAATAGAATTTTCTAATTCCATTCCAGGTGGTTCACTTCCTAACAAAGTCCCAAAACCTAGATATAGACCAGGTACCATGAGACAAGGCATATGCTCATATGTATCCATAAATTAGAACAAAATATATACTTGAAAGCAAATATACACAATAATCTGCAGGGAGTCAGTATAAAATTCGTAATGAAATAGTGTCTACTTAGACTAAGATACCCTCCTCACTTATTTCCTATTATACTTCCCTCACACACTCCCATCTATCCTTATAAAAGCAATGACTGCAAAATCTGAATAAGGGCATGAGACTAGGATACATTAACAATGACTATTTTTTATAGTTTTAAAAAAATATTTATTTATTCCTTTTTGGTTGCCCTTGTTGCTTTATTATTGTAGTTTTACTGATGTTGTTGTTGGATAGGACAGAGAGAAATGGAGAGACAAGGGGAAGACAGAGAGAGGGAGAGAAAGATAGACACCTGCAGACCTGCTTCACTGTTTGTGAAGTGATTCCCCTACAGGTGGGGAGCCTGTAGGGGCTAGAAATGGAATCCTTGCTTTGGTCCTTCTTCTTCTTCTTCTAGCATTTGCCCTTCTTCCATAGCCAGTCAACAGCATCAGGTTGAGCCTGATGTAAAGTTTTGAGACCTCCTTTGAATCTGGAGAGGTGGCAGTCATTGACTATGTGGGTCATAGTCTGTCTGGAGCCGCAGGGGCAGTTCGGGTCGTCCCTGGCTCCCCAGCAATGGAACATGGCACACCGGCCATGGCCTGTTCGATAGCGATTGAGGAGGGCCCAATCATAACGTGCTAGGTCAAAGCCGGGTTGACGCTTGCAGGGGTCTGCGATGAGGTGTTTGTTCTTTACCTCAGCTGACTGCCAACTCTGTTTCCAAGAGTCTGGAACAAAGAAATTCAGTGTAGGCATAGGGGACCAGATTGGGTGACGAGACGTCAAGCGTTGGACAGGGTGAGCGAAGATATCTGCGTATATTGGCAGGTCCGGTCGAGCGTAGACGTGGGAAATGAACTTAGATGATGCCGCATCCCGACGAATATCTGGCGGGGCGATGTTGCTAAGAACTGGCAGCCATGGAACCGGGGTGGAATGGATGGTTCCAGAAATTATCCACATGGAGGAATATAATTTGGAATCGACCAAGTGGACATGGGGGCTACAGAACCATACTGGGGCACAGTATTCTGCAGTGGAATAGCATAATGCCAGAGATGATGATCGTAGTGTGGAAGCACTCGCGCCCCATGAGGAGCTGGCCAGTCTTGCAATGATGTTATTCCTCGTGCCCACCTTTGCTGCAGTTTTTATGAGATGTTTGTGAAATGAGAGTGCGATCAAGAGTAATGCCAAGATAGACTAGCTGGGCTTCATGCCGGATTCTCGTATCGCCAAGCTGCACATTAAGCTCACTTGAGGCCGAGGCATGGTGTAGATGGAAAACAGATGATACCGTTTTTGTAGTGCTAGGAATTAGTCACCATTTTTTACAGTAATCAGATATCAGAGACATGTCTTTCGTGAGTGTTTCCTCGAGGATGTCGAACTTTGATGCCTGAGTTGCACAGCAGATGTCATTGGTGTAGATGAACTTCCATGAAGAAGTTCCTGGGAGGTCATTGATGTAAATATTAAATAGCGTAGGAGCCAGAAAAGAGCTCTGGGGGAGGCCACTTGAGACAAGTCTCCATCTGCTAGACTTGTCACCCAGATGTGGTCCTTGTGCTTTGTTCCACATATGCTTATATCACTGCACTACCACTCAACTCCCAACGATGATTATTTAGTCATTGTAAGGCCACCCCATCAGCTGGGGCTCTCTTTGGGGAGTCCTGAGATTCTCAAACAGACATAATGGGCCTAGACCTCAAATCAATCCCTCTCTCCATTGTTAGAGGTTATATCAATCCGGACTACCAAAACAGACTTCCTTGTGTGTTGGTCTGCTTCTAATTCATTAGAAAAACCCATCCTTTATATTTCCTGAGGCAGAAGTGTCAGGTCAGAAGAGGATGTACATAGGATAGTGGGTGGGGAGAAGGAAAAAAAATGTGTGTGAACCAGTGGGGATTAAACCAATGTCCTGAGGTCCGCTTCCCCAGAGACCTACCCTACTAGGGAAAGAGAGAGGCAGACTGGGAGTATGGACCAACCAATAAACCCCCGTGTTCAGTGGGGAAGCAATTAAAGAAGCCAGACCTTCCACCTTCTACAACCCTCAATGACCCTGGGTCCATGCTCCCAGAGGGACAGAGAATGGGAAAGCTATCAGGGGAGGGGGTGGGATATGGAGATTGGGTGTGGTGGGAATTGTGTGGAGTTGTACCCCTCCTACCCTATGGTTTTGTTAATTAATCCTTTCTTAAATAAAGAAAAAAAAGTGTCCTGCAGGCAGGGCGGGTCTCAGGTAAAACAGTAATTATGTAACTAGACCACAGAGTTAAGCAATGCAAGCAAATCTAATGATCAAAATAGAAGGCATTAGAAGCAGACCAACATTTGTGGACCCCCATAGGGATCAACAGTGATAGAGAATATTCCATGCCACAAAGGGAGGCAGGTCAAAATACTCTATGCTACACCTGAGGAAGATGGGTCCTGATATTAGGGCAGCTAGGAACATTCCTACTGATGACCACAGAATGTGGACTCAGATCTACAGGATTGCAGAGGCCACATAAGCTCCTAAACTGAATATGGACCTCAAATCACATCAAATCGATGGGGTTTACAGTCAACAATATTTAAACATCTTTCCCATATTTGAGAGCTATTCTCTTTCCTGATCCATCTTTCTGGTCCTTTTTCCAGCTGTGACATCACCTCCCCAGTCATTAACTTGGATCCACCTGCATATTAGATTTAAGGCTCATAAAAAAAAAAACACTAGTATAGCCACAGGTCCTTTGTAATATAAGTAAAATATGCCTACCAGCTACTTACAAAATGGAGACACCCCCCCCACCTAATTCTTAATCTGCACTACTTCAGCATTTAGGTTCATGATTAGTCAACAACTTGTTTGACTTTATATGTTAACTCTATTTTCAGCCACCAGCTTCCTGATGCTAGCATGATGTCAACCAGACTTCCATGGACAGAAAACCCCACCAGTGTGACCTGAAATGCAATTCCCCAGAACCCTGCCCTGCTAGGGAAAGAGTTTGGCAGGCTGGGAGTATGAATCATCCTGTCAATTTCCATGTTTAGCGGGGAAGCAATTACAGAAGCCAGACCTTCCACCTTCTGCATCCCTCAATGACCTTGCATCCATAATCCCAGAAGGTTAAAGAATAGGAAAATTATCAAGGGAGGGGATGGGATACATAGTTCTGGTGGTGGGAACTGTATGGAGTTGAACCCTTGTCATCATATAGTTTTGTCAATGTTTCCTTTTTATAAATAAATAAATAAATAAAAATCAGTGTATTTCTTCATGCAAACACTAAATCTATAGAAGAGGCTATCTAGAATTCACTCCCATTCACTGTCACAACAAAATCAATAAAATAAACCTGACCAAAGTAGTGAAAGACTTGTATACTGTAAACTATTAGTTACTATTCAAGGAAATAGAAACTGATACAAAGAAATGGAAAGACATCCCATGATCATGAATTGGAAGAATTAATATCATCAAAATGAATATTCTCTCCAGATACATATACAAATTTAATATGGTACCCATCCACTGAGCTTCTGTAAAGAATACAACAAAAATTACAATAATTTATCTGAACCAGAAAACACCTAGAATCACACAAAAACTTCAGGAAAAGAAATAGAAATGGAGGCATCAGATTCAGAGATCTGAAACTATACTTATTATAAGGCTATAATAACCAAAACATACTGGTGTTGGAAAAAAAAATAGGTACACAGATCAATGGAACAGAATTAAAAGTCCAGAACCAAAGTCCCATATCTATGGAGATCTAATCTTTGATAAGGGGGCCCAAAGTATTAAATGGAGAAAGAAGGCTCTTTTCAATAAATGGTTCTGGGAAAACTGGGTTAAAACATGCAAAAAAACTTAAATAAACCATGCTATATCACTAGAAACAAAAGTCAACTCCAAATGGACCAAGGACCTAGATGTTAGACTAGAAACTATTAAATACTTAGAGGAACACTTTCCCACCCAATCTTCAAGGACATCTTTGAGAGTACAAACCCAATTGTAAGAAAGAATAAAATAAAAAATAAATCAATGGGAGTACATAAAATTGAAAAGCTTCTGCACAGCCAAAGAAACTATCACAAAAAACAGAGACCCCTCACAAAATGGGAGATCTTCACATGTCATACATCAGACAAGAGACTAATAACAAAAATGTAGAAAGAGTTCAACAAAGTTTACAACAAAAAAAGGGAAAAAAAATCCCATCCAAAAATGAGCAGAAGGTATGAACAAAATATTCACTACAGAACTACAGAAGAGATCCAAAAGGCTAACAAACTCATGAAAATTTGCTCCAGGTCATTGATTGTCAGAGAAATGCAAATAAAGACAACACTGAGATACCATTTCAAACCTGTGAGAATGTCATACATCAAAAATAAAAGCTGCAAAAAGTGCTGGAGAGGTTGTTGGGACAAAGGAACCCTTCTGTACTGCTGGTAGAAATGTAAATTGGTCCAAACCTTGAAAAGAGCAGTCTGGAGGACTGTCACATGACTATTCATGGACTTTCCATATGACTCAGTAATTCCTCTCTTAGGGATATAACCCTAGCTCACCATAACACACAACCAAAAAGATGTGTACACATTTATTTATAACAGCACAATTCATAATAGCTAAAAGCTAGAAGCAAACCAGGTGCCCCAAACTGATGAATGGATGAGAAATCTGTGGTACATTTTCACATCAGAATAATATGTAGCTGTTAATAACAATGAACCTACATTCTCTAACCCACCTTGGATGGAGCTAGAAGTAACTATGCTAAGTGAGCTAAGTCAGACATATAAAGATGAGTATGAGATGATCCCACTCATAAGCAGAAGTTGAGAGAGAAGAACATAAGGGAAACAAAACAAAAACAAAACAAAACAAAACCTGAAAGCAGGTTTTGACTGAATTTGTAGTAGGGAACCAAAGTAAAAACCCTGGGTTGAGGGTGAGAGTGGATCTATTACCAGACCACATGCATTCTTCATCTCATAATGTCCCTGGGTCCATACTCCAGAGGGATAAAGACTAGGAAAGCTACCAAGACTTCTGGAGGTGGGGCTATGGGTAGCAGCAGATGTGTTTTTTTTCTCTCCTCTCCTCTCCGTATCAACTGTGAACACCAAAGGAGACCACCTGGGACCAAAACAGGACAGGCAGAGAATGACATCAAGAACCCACCAGATCATTGGTGAGTGCAAACACATGTGGGTGGTGCACAGAGACAAGCCTAGGAAGAAACTGTGTGGCTGGTAACAGTCCTGCAGTTTATCAGTATAGGCATCAGCTTCAGTCAGTTTCACCAGCAAGGGGACAACTGAGGTGAGAAAAACGCCCCTGAGACTCACCAAGTGCAACTCTGAGTCTCCATTGCTATTGTCCTCAGAGTCTGGATCAGTGGGAGGAGGCCCTGTGATGACATCATGGGTCAGAGAATTAACCAGGAAACTGAGAAGAAGATTTATACCTCAGTGGCATAGTGGTGGAGCTGTGAAAGTTTCTTTGCATAACCACTGGATTATCTCTGCCACAGCCTGTTAATCTCTTGGTCACTTGTCAGTGATTAAGCTAAGAAGTCTACTTATAGTTTAAAATCCCTCAGGCTCCCATACCCTACAGGGAATAAAAAGAACAAAAGAGGCTTTTAAGCCACTGAGCTCCAAATAAGGGATTAAAATACTATTGAAAAAACTGTTAACTTCCACAACTGTGAACCCTTTAATTACCTTACTTAGACACTAGTGAATCCAGGCAATAGTGATCAGTAATTTGAAAAGTACTGAGAGAGGGACCTCATAACATACTATATAAAGTGGTTAAACCAAGAAGAAGAAATATTGGAGTGTTCCAGAGTGTATCTCCTGCGACGTTAGCGCAGGCCACGTGGAGTCAGCCAACAATGGTTGTCCCCACTACCTGACCACGGGGTGAGAGAAGGGAGAGAGATCTGTGAGAGGGGGAGCCGAGAGCCCAGAGAGAGCAAGCAGTGGGGTGAGGGGGCTTTTTATTGGGTGACAACCAGGGGTGACGTGTGGGGCCAGGATTGGTTGAAGGGCGCACTGCTAGGATTTCTCGGGGCATGGTAAAACCTGGGGGTGGATACTGCATCACAATAATTCCTCAGCAACATCTCCTCCTATCTCTTTATATCTAAATGGACACAGTAAATAAAAATGGAATGGAGCAGGCTTAAATGTTTTAAGGAATGCTGTGCTCAGGTGGTAAGATGTAGGACTTTCTGTGGAGGAGGGAAGGCTTAAATGGCTGCCAACCTTGTGAGATTTATGTGTCCTCCTGTGCTCAACCCCTCTTTAGAGAGAGAGACTTACCTTGAGGGACTCATCTCATAGGTTTAAGCGCAACCTGCTCAACCATCTCTTCACAATATCTCTACATCTTTTCTATCTTTCTATCTAGTAATAGCATAAGATGGTTCAAAGTCTGTAAAAGATTATCATGGAGCAGAAACCTTTTGGGCATAAACCTAAATGATATAACAAAACAGGAAGGGACAAGTAGGGGAGTAGTAAAAGCCAGTGTGAAGTGAAGGGAAGGATTGGTGTGTAAAGGAACGTTCCCTGCTTGGGGGGAAGGGGCAAGGGTACATAATGAGGGGGAGGCAGGATGGCATGACTCACCAAACAGAGGGGTTATTTGGCATTGTATAGTCCTCAAGGCAAAAGTCTGTAAATTATATGAATTACTCAGGATCAGTTTATAAAAAACCAGCAGCGTGAAGGGAAATAAGCTGCTTTAAAATTGTGTAAAATGTCTATAGGGTATGTCAGAAAGTCCGATACAAGTCTCAGTCCAAAGTAGATGGCTATGGGAAGAATTGGCAGGGGATGAGATGCTGCATGAGGGAGGTCAGCCACTGGAATTCTGCTTTTCTGTAGATAGCCAGCTGTAACCACCAACACGTGACAGGCAGATCAGAAGCAGGAACGGCGAGCTGGCATTAAGAAAGTTCTGTCCTTGGAGTCTGTGTATCAGGTTCTTCAGATCGCGTTAAGTGACATCTAGGGTTTCAGAAGGTGTGCCACTGTAGTCATGCCGTCTAGTGGGTGATATCTTGGTGTGCAGGGGTTCAGATGGTTTTTCCTGGATTCCTGTGAAAGAAACACAAACAATTTGCTTCTAGTGGTTAATTTGAACTTGTAACAAGTATAGGTTTGTTATAGTTGATATCTCAATGATTATAATTGGTTTAAAATATCTTTATGATTTTATTTAAAGGTCATAAAATGTGACCTCCTGTAGCAATCTCTACCACAGGATCTTGAGACCAATTTTAGTTAAATATGTATTTTAAACAGACTCAAATTGCTTAGAGAGTTAAAGCATTTTCATGATAATGATTTCAACATTTACAGTGCCAGATTGATGCCAGATCTGTTGTGGATTAATTTCCACAAGATAGTTTACAGGGCACCTTTGGGGGCCCTTCAAAGGTGTCCTGTATATAAAATTTATATATTTAATTTTGGGAATGTATAGTCACGTTAAACATTTAGACTTTTACCTAAATAGTTGCCTTAACAAATTAATATTTACCTTGTCTGGTAATAGTGTAGCTGTAGGGTTACACTTTTGACCGTTAAGTTAGTGTTACCAAACTTGAGACATACCCATAAACATTTAGTTATAACACACTGGAGGAAAAAGAACTTTTGTTATAAAAACATATTATTTTTAAAAACAAATGTATATCCATCATTAGTCACACAGTTTAAGACTAAACACTTACATATATACCAGAACTATATATAAAAATCAAAAGAGGGAGAAAAACAAAAATTTTGGAATGTTTCTGGACGTCTCCAGAAACTTTGGCTGCATCCAACATTTTAATATAAAGCCAATTACCTTTTAGAGTACTCCGAGCAGATGGGTCAAGCAAATAAAATTTTTGTCATTCAACACACTCACAAAAAAAACTGGCCAGTTATAACATAAGAAATTCAGGGAAAGGGTAGGAGAGAGGTCTCTGTGAGCCAGATTTTGTAGGTACTGCCGTGTCGTATTATGGGTTCTGGGATGTATCCTGCATCTGGTCCTCTTGTAGTATTTCTTGTTCTTCAGGGATAACAGCGCCATCCTGCGGGTATTGTCGGACATAGCGGGCAGGAACCCAGCCAGGTTTAGAGAACTTTTGAGGGAAAACACATGCGAAACCCCTTCCCTTGGTCAATAGTGGGTCAGGTCCTTTCCAAATTTTATCGAGTGGGTCTCTCCATTTGACCTTAATAGATGGGAGGGTAGATGGTGTTTGCCAGTGAAGAATGATAGGAGGTAGGTCCGAGTTATTGTAAATATTAAAGAGATTTAACGTAGTTAAATCCAGCTAGCAAGCTAGCTGGATATTCAGGGGATACATTCCTCCTTTAATTTTATTTAGTTGATCCTTCAGGGTTTGATGGGCCCTCTCAAAAATGCCTTGTCCCTGTGGATTATAGGGAATGCCTGTGGTATGAGTAACGTTCCAGAGGGAACAAAAATCTTTAAATTGTTTGCTGGTAAATGCCGGTCCACGGTCAGTTTTCAGTTGAAGGGGTAAACCCATCACAGCAAAACAGGTGTGTATATGGCTTTTAAGCTTTTTAGCTCTTTCTCCTGTCTGAGCTGTAGCCCACATAAATTTAGAAAAGGTATCAATTGAGACAAGCACATATTTTTGTTTGCCAAAGTTTGGCATGTGGGTGACATCAATTTGCCAAATAGCATTAGCTTTTAAACCTCGGGGGTTAACCCCAAGGGTCTGGATAGCAGGTGTCTTTATGAGACTTGCACAAGAAGAGCATGTAGCAAGGATAGGTTTTAACTGTGGTACAGGAACATCAGGAAATAGAGCTCGAAGGCCTTTAAGATTAACATGGGTTAGAGAATGAAAATTAGCAGGCTCATAGACAGAGACTGGGAAAGTTCCTGTGGAGGCAAGGAGGTCAACTACAGCATTCCCTTCAGACAGGGAACCAGGAAGAGGGCTGTGGGAACTAAGGTGTTGAATATACAGTGGTTGGGTTTGAGAACAGAGCATAGAGGCGATTTGAATCAAGAGAGGGGAAAGTGGGTTGTCATCAATTTTCACATAAGAACGAGCAAGCCATGGAAGTAAGTTAACGGTGTACACAGTATCATAAAAAAGGTTGAAAGATTCTGGTGGTACAGCTTTTAATGCAAGGAAAACAGCATAAAGTTCTTCGTACTGAGGGGAATTCTCAGGAAGCTCAGTAAAGAGAGGTTTAGGAGATTGTTTGTCTGGGTAATATATAAGGGCAGCAGCTCCCTTTTTTCTGCCATCAGTAAAGATTGTAGGAGCAGAGGGAATGGGATCAAGAGAGAAAAGTTGAGGTGCTAGTAGAGGCAGAAGAGGTAAAGAAGCTATCAATTTATTAGAAGGAAAATGGTTATCTACTTGTCCTGGAAACCCCACGAAGCTTATGGCAAAGTGGGAATGATGGCGTATAAGCCACTCTGTATCTGTGAGAGAAAAAGGCAGAATGATTAAATCCGGTTCTTTCCCTAAGACCTGCACAGACCTATTTCTTCTTTGGCAAACCATGAATGCTAATACATCTATCTCAGTGAGGAGTCTTGGAGCTCCTCCTACTGGCATGTGAAGCCACTCGAGAACTCCATGGTCTTGCCACAATGCCCCTACTACTGTTGGGGTGGAGTTGAAGATTAGAAGGTTTACCAGAGAGGAGGGGGAGAATTGAACAAGGTTCATGTCCTGGAGGACCTGGTTAACCCTCTCCAATGCCGAGGAGGCCTCGGGAGTTAACTTACGTTTTGAAGAGGGCTGTTTGTTTCCTTTCAACAGGTCAAACAGTGGTTGGAGGCAGCCTGTAGGCAGATAGAGATACTGCCTAAGCCAATTTAAATTTCCTAGAAAACTTTGTAAAGAAGCAAGAGTAAGGTTAGAAGGGAAGGTGACATTAGGTTTTAAGGGATGAATTTGCGTTAGAGAAATCTCTGAACCTAGGAAGGATATTGGAGGGATTAGCTATTTCTTCCTGATCCCTCTCCCATGCAGCAGTCTAGATTGGCACCAGTTGAGTTCTCTCCAACCCAGAGAGCACTTGCTTGGGAAGAAGCACCCTCAGGCTATCCCAGAATTTGGCACTCAGAACAGGGACATATAAGCAGCAGATTTACAAGAAGACGCCCTAGATAAGTATACACCATTTGGGTGTTAAGGCACTGTGATTTTTTTTCTCTTTTCTTTCTTATTATTTTCCTGAGACCTCTTTACCATAGACAATCTTTTCCAAATTCTGTATTCTTTTTTCTATATACAATTGTTATATCTCTGGGACATTTTTCTCAGGGCCACACCTTATATCCTGTTGATCATCATCACAGCTTTTAAGGGACATATAGGGAAACCTCTCAAAAGGCTAAGGGACCTAGAGGCTGAGGTCCAAGAAATAAAGGAAGTGATCATAGAACTTAACCAGCACCTTAAAAACAAGAAGAAGCAAAAGCCTGTCCTGATCCTGACCCACCCTAAGCCCTCTGCATCTTGCCCTGAGGCCCCCATTTTGGCAGATATGTGTCTGAATTCTCCTTCAAACTCCACAGACAGTTTTTCAGCCACCCCTGTTTTGGCAGACACATGTTCGGAACCTCCTGTGGTCTCCACTGATGCTTCTTTGGCCACCCCCATTTTGGCAGACACATGTCTGGATTCTCCTGTAGCCTCCAAAACCACTTCTTTGCCCGCCACTTATACAGTATCTTCCACTTCTGTGACTCCTCCCCCAGCTGCTACACAGTTATCAGAGCAAGTCCACACATTTCTCATCAATGTCGCCCCCACTAGGAAAAAAACCTAAGGCCTGATATCTGTATTCTGCCACAGACTTGAAAGACCTACATCAGGCTATTAAGGATGATGGTCTTCATGCTCCATGGACCAGGTCCATTTTACAAAGCCTGCTTCAGAACTTTAATACCTCCCAAGATTGGAGGTACATAACTCATGCTATGCTCCCAGGCCCTCTCTTCCTGCAATGGGAGGCATTTTTTTGTGACGGATGTTTACAGCAATCGAGGAAAAATAGTCAAAATCAGCCAGAGGGGAATTTTGATGCATTGTTTGGAATGGGTCAATTAGAAACAGGGATTCAACAGGCAAAAGTCAAGTTTCCACCTGGGTATTTTGATCAGGTACGCCTTTGCACATTAAGAGCATGGGAGCGATTAACACCACCCATGGGAGTGGCCTCAGCCCCCATTATCTCCCTTCAAGAGGAACCGGATGAATCCCTGGCTAAATTCATTGCCAGGGTTCAGTCGAGTTTGAAAGGAAGATTTTTAATCCTGACATTCGTTTTTTCCTTCTCCGATCTGGGATGGAATGCTTCCATATTTCCAACAGGTCTGTATCACTCTTAAAAATGAACACCCAGATACCTGGATTATAGCTACACAGGATCTTAAATAAAACTCTTCAAGCACCTATGACGCTGGCCTATGAAGCTACCCTACATAAGCAAAAAGGGGCTTGTTTTCAGTGTGGTCGCCAAGGTCATTGGCGTAGCCAATGTCCAGAAAATAAGCCTTGACCCTGCTTCCAGTCAGGGCAATCCCACCACCAGTCAGGGCAACCCAGCCTCCAGTCAGGGCAACCTCGCCTCCAGTCAGGGAGCCAGAGACCACGAATGCCTTGTCCTAGATGCCAGAAAGGGTTTCATTGGAGGAGAGATTGTTGGTCAAGGTTCCATAGGAATGGCATGCCCCTGCCAAATGTAAACAGGAATTTAAACTAGGTGTGGGGCTTCCATTAGCCCCGCCCCCAACAGGTAATGAAGCAGGTTGCATGCTTGGTGCCGTGCTCTTCTTCCATAAACAGAAGCCCAGCTTGGGACCCAACCCATTGCTATGCCCACCACACCAAGTGACAATAGCAGAGTGTGAGCAGAAGAAGGAGCATGCAGCATGTGGGAACTTCCAGTGTAGGAATAACTGGCTGGAGCAAGAGAAAGGCTCAGATTCAGAGCCTGAGATTTTGTGGACCACCCCTGTTTTAGAAAGGGGTCACCCGACTATGATGATAAGGATAGGTAATATTCCTTTTAAGTGTTTGATTGACACGGGGGCAGATAAACAATATTAAGACAAGCAGAGGTTCCCCAGAGTTGGGAACTCTACCAGGGACCACGCTAACATGGTGTTGGAGGGTTGACTCAGGCATTCCTCACATGAGGTTCCCTTGTGTGGGAAGATCCAGAAGGGACTACCGGATGCTTTTGACCTTTAATAGCTAATATAAGCATGAACTTATTGGGGAGAGACTTGATAGAATCTCTGGATGTAGTAATATCAACAGACACCTCTACAGGACACCACACTCACTCCTGTGAGACTGCTAGACCCAACCAGCAACCCCAATACTAACTGCCACTGTTTGTAACAGAACTCCCTTCTTAGATTGGCTTTCTAACAAGCCTGTCTGGGTGGAACAGTGGCCTTTGCCTAGGGAGAAGCTAGAAATTTTAAAACAACTCATCAAAGAGCAGTTGTCTTTTGGACACATTCATCATTTCTGGAGCTCATGGAATACTCCAGTCTTTGTGATTAAAAAGTGCTCAGGAAATGGTGTCTCCTCCAAGATCTTCGTGCAGTTAATAAAACCATGCAGGTTTGGGGCTCCCCCCAAAGGGGTTTGCCTCTTGCTTCTGCAATTCCCACAGGAATTCCAATCATAGCTATTGATATACAGGATTTTTTAAATCTATTCCCTCATACCCACAATATTGTAAATGTTTTGCCTTCTCTGTTCCTTCTATTAATAACGCAGGCCCTGCCAATAGATATGAATGTGTGGTACTGCCCCAGGGCATGTCCAGTAGTCCTACTATTTGTCAAGAGGCTGTTAAATCTGCCCTTTTTTACATATATTCATAAGGACCTTAAGGTTTTTCATTGTATGGATGACGTGTTAATATGGGGAGAATTAGATACAGATCTCTCCACCCTACATGATTTTCTAATCCCTGCCTTAAAGAGAAGTGGACTTAATGTAGCTCCTGAGAAGATACAGCTAATTCCTCCAATAACTTTCTTAGGCTCAGAGATTTCCCTAACGCAGAATCGTCCTTTAAAACCTTGTGTTACTTTTCCTTTGAATCTCACTCTTGCTTATTTACAAAGTTTTCTTGGAAATTTGAATTGGCTTAGTCAGTATCTTTATCTGCCTACTAGCTGCCTGCAACCACTGTTCGATCTGTTAAAAGGAAACAAACAGCCCTCCTCAAAGTGTATGTTAACCCCCGAAGCCTCCTTGGCACTGGAAAAAGTTAACCAGGCTATCCAGGACATGCACCTTATTCGGTCCTCCCCCTTCTCTCCAGTAAACCTTCCAATCTTTAACTCCACCCCCATGGTAGTGGGGGCACTGTGACAGAAACATGGAGTTCTCAAATGGCTTCATACACCAGTAGGTGGAGCTCCAAGACTTTTTATGGAGATTGATGCCTTAGCATTCACGGTTTGCCAAGGAAGAAACAAATTGGTATAGATCTTAGGAAGGGAACTGGATTCAATCATTCTTCCCTTTTCTCTCACAGATACAGAATGGTTCATACACCACTATTCTCATTTTGCCATAAGTTTAATGGGCTTTTCAGGACAATTAATTATTAATTAATTATCTAATCATTTCCCCTCTAACAATTTGATAGCTTCTTTACGTCTTTTGTCTCTACTAGTAACTAAACTTTTCTCTCAAGAACCCATCCCCTCTGCTCCTACATTCCTCACTGATGGTGGAAAAAAGGGAGCTGCTGCCCTTATATATTATCCAGACCAGCAATTCCCCAAACCTGTCTTTACAGAGCTTCCTGATAATTCCTCTCAGTACAAAGAACTTTATGCTGTTTTCCTTGCATTAAAAGCTGTACCAGAATTCTTCAACCTTTTTTTCTGACAGTGTTTATACTGTTAACATACTTCCATGGCTTGCTCAATCTTATGTGAGAATTGATGACAACCCACTTTCTCCTCTTTTAATTCAAATTGCCTCTATGTTCTGTTCGTGGGCCCAACCACTGTATGTTCAGCACCTATGTTCCCACAGCACTCTTCCTGGTCTTCTGTCTGAAGTGAATGCTGCAGCCGACTGCCTTGCCTCCACAGGAATTCTCCTAGCCTCTGTCTCTAATCCTGCTGATTTTCATTCCCTCACCCATGTTAATCTTAAAGGACTTCGAGCTCAATTTCCTGATATGCCTCTGGCACATTAAAACGTATTCTTGCTACATGTTCCTCCTGTGCAGGTCTAATCAAAACACCTGCTATTCAAACTCTGGGGGTTAATCCTTGAGGTTTAAAAGCCAATGCTCTTTGGCAAATTGATATCACCCACATACCCAATTTTGACAAACAGAAATATGTGTTTGTCTCAATTGATACCTTCTCTAAGTTTATGTGGGCTACAGCTCAGACGGAAGAAAACTCAGAAAAGCTTATAAGAGGGGATACATCTTCAACTTAAAACAGACAATGGGACTGCTTTTACCAGCAAACAATTTAAAGACTTTTGTTCCCTCTGGAACATTACTCATACTACAGGCATTCCGTATAATCCACAGGGACAAGGCATTGTCGGGATGGCCTATCAAACACTTAAGGTTCAATTAAATAAAGAAAAAGGGGAAATGTACTCCTCAATATCCAGCTGGCAAAAGCCTTAACTACATTAAATCTAATATTTACAAAAACTCGGACAATCTCCAATTATTCTTCATTGGCAAACACCACCCACCCTCCCAGCTATTAAAGTCAAATGGAAAAACCCACTTGATAAAATATGGAAAGGACCTGACACCTTGTTGACTATGGGGAGGGGTTTTGCTGCGTTTTCCACAAAATTACTCCAAACCTGTTTGGGTTCCTGCCCGCCGTGTCCGGCAATACCCACATGATGGCGCTGATATCACTGAGGAACAAGAAACACCTCAAGAAGACTGGCTGCAAGAGTACTGGATGCAGGATGCACCCCAGGATCCATAATACAACATGGCATAATCTAAAAAATCTGATTCACAGAACTCTTCCTCCCCCCCCAAATGTCTGTGACTGGCCAGTTGTGCTTTGTGAGTGAGTTGGAAAAAAAAATTAATGATTTGAGTGACCAGAATTTATTGTATGAACAATTGTGCTCAGAGTACTCTGAAATTTAATTGACTTTATATAAAATGGCTGGACATAGCCATGGTTTCTGGAGACATCCAGAAACAGTCCAAGAATTTTTTCCTCTTTTTGATTTATTTTTAAGTCTTGGTATAAATATGAAATGTTTAGTCTTAAACTGTGTGAGTACAGATGGTTCAACTATGACAGTAGATCTATATTCGTATTTGAAATGATATATCTTAGTTACAAGTTTTTTTTCCTCCTGTGTGTTATAAACTACATGTTTAATATGTGTGTTTCAAGTTTGGTAAACATTACCTTAACAGTTAAAGTGTAACTTTGAAGCTACATTCTTACAAGGAGAGGTAAAATTAATTTGATAAAGTAACTGAGTGTTTAAGGTAAAAGTCTAAATATTCAATGTGACAATTCATCATCTCCTAAGTTAAAATACAAATTCTCTATACAGGACATTTTTGGAGGGGCCCCCAAAATGTCCTGAAAGCTATCTTGTGGAAATTAATCCACAACAAATCTGGCATCAATCTGCCATTGTAAATGTTCAAAAAAATTGTCACTGAAATGTGTTAACACTCTAGTAACCTGAATTTGCTTAAACGTCCAATGTAAAATAGTTAAGAATGAATATATATATATATATATATATATATATATATATATATATTACTTAAATTTGGTTTGAAAATTTTGCTGTACAGAGACTGCTACATGAAGTCACATAGATGACCTTTAAATGAAATTATAAAGATACTTAAACCAATTATAATCATTGAGTTATCAACTACAGTAAACTTCTAATTTGTTACAAAGTTTTTAAATAAGTAATTGACTACAGCTATGTTAAGCCTTCACACGAAGAAGCATCTGCTCATACGGAATCCCCAGAAATCCATCTTGGACCCCTGTCCTCTGACATCACCCACAATTACAGCCATCCCCCTGAAACCCATGATGTGACCTGACATGATCTGGAGAACCTGATTCACAGACTCCAAAGGACAAGACTTTGCTACTGCCTTTCTCTCACCCATTGCTGTCTGCTCTTCCCACTTCTGCTTCACCTGTCACATTTTGGCAGCTCCAGCTCACTCTCTACAGAGAAGAAAATTTCCAGTGGCTGTCCTCCTCCCTCAAGATAGACCTACAGCATTTTTCCCTGGTCATTGACATTGGGCTGACGCTTCTATTGGACTTGCTGGTACACCTGTGGACACTCCCTTTATATTGCTGGACTTGTTGAGGACTGACTGTAGCAGTCCATGAAACTTTCTACCAACTGATTCTGGACTTTGCAATGCCAGATAACCCCTCTAGACCCTTGGCTTATCAGGCCCCCACTCCTCCACCCATCAGGCAGCCCTCCTCTCTGCCTACCAGACCTCTCTTCAGTCTCACTCTGTCCCTTGCTACTCTTACTTATCCCTCCCTGTCTTGTGCTAGTTCTTTTTGAAGACACATGCTATCATTCTGGTTTCTTCTCAACAGGTTTATGTTCATCACTACACTGCTATTCCCCTAACAGAGATGAAGCCTTTTACAGACATTGATCCATTTATATATGGCCATTAAATAAGAGGGAGATGTTGGGGAATTGTCAGGATGTGGTTGAGCTTGGAAGGGCTTGAGCCTGAGGGGTGTGTCAATCCTGTTAGTCTCTCTCTACCAAGAGGTTGAGCAAGGAGGGACAGTAGAACCTCAAAAGGTATGCCTTTTATCAGTCTCCCTGCCTCACAAAGTGCCCCGCACTCCTGATACTATGGCCATTAGTTAAAAAGAAAGTGGAAGATGTTATGTAGTATGCCAGCTCCTCCTGCTTAATGCTTCTGTCTCTAATCCTGCTTAACTAAGCACTGGCATGCCTGCAGGTTATTGGTTTGATCCCACTTAAAGCTGCAGTCTATTTACATAAACCACTGTTAACTAAGCATCATCCTCCCTCCAGGGCATTGGTTTAATCCCCATTGGTTCACAATGTCTTTTTGCTCCACCCCTCTCCTAGTACACCCTAATCTCCACCAGTCTTTTTTCGCTCCATCCTCTCTACATCACACCCTGTTTTCACCCTACTTGGCTAGTATATATATAAGCTGCTTTTCTGAGTAAAAACACTTGGAATTGCTTTCTGGCTCCGAGAGTTCCAGAGTGTATCTCCTGCGACATCAGTGCGGCATGAGTTCCTGATCCCTCTCCCATGCAGCAGCCTAGATTGGCTCCAGTTGAGTTCTCTCCAACCCAGAGAGCACTTGCTCAGGAAGAAGCACCCTCAGGCTATCCCAGCAAGAAATAACTAAAATTAGGGCATAAATAAATAACATTGAAAATAAAAAAACTATATAAAATATCAATGAAACAGTGAACAAAATTGACAAACCGTTTACCAGACTCAAAAAAAAATGAAGAAGATCCTAATAAATGGAATAGTAAATCAAAGAGGAGATATCACAACAGACATGGCAGAAATTTAACATATCATGCGAGGTTTCTATGAACAACTATATTCCACCAAGCTAGATATCCTGGAAGACATAGACAATTTCAGAGATGAGCCAAGATGATGACTTGGAAGCAGCTGCTGGTATGAGCCCTGACAACAAATGTTGTAAAGGGTATGATCCTGGCTTTCAGCAGGATGAGGAACAAGGAGTTCTAAGTGTGACACCAAGGAGGTGACTATAGCTTAATTTGGGTTAGAAAAAGGGGGGAAAGAAAGGAAATTTCTTCATTATTTCTGAACTCCCCCTTACCCCCCATAACCAGACCCCAGGAGTGGGGAGCTGCTGCTGGCTCCCCACTGTCCTTTTTTCTTTACCAAGATTCCTGGCTAACCAGGGGTGTCATTCCAATTCTTTTCCTTTCTGAATACCTTGGCTCTCTTTTTTTTTTTTTTTCTGTGTGAGTTAGGCCCAATTAGACTGACAAATATCTGACCAAGCAAAGTCTCACCCCACCTGGGAAAGACTGCCAGAAAGGTTTTTTTTACAATCAATTTTCTTGGCTCAGGGTGCCTGAGCTAATTAGAGCCGTCCGAGGTGCAAACCCACTGTTAGGGGTTTTTATTGTGTTCTATTTTATTACTATTATATATACGTGTGTCCCACCCCTCAGGTTGATGAAAATTAACTCTTAGTGTATTTTCCATTACTAGGCAACTGGTTGTCTTATTCACTGTGAGAGGAACTTGTTCACTTTTCCTACCTCCTTTATCCACTCTACCCCTTCTCCCTCCTCTTAGCTAATAAATTAAATAAATAAATAAAAATAAACTCTCCATTCACTGTTTTTTGTTTTTACTGCTTTTTTCTTTTCTTTTTTCTCTCTTTTTCCTGTCTTCCTTTCTTCCTTCCTCCTTATGCTTTCTGAATTCACTGATACTCATTTGTGAATCATTTTGGGTAAGAAATCTGACTAAGAGTGAACTCTGTGTGTGTTTCTGCTCTAATTCCATTTCTACTCTTGCTACCCCTAGAATTTACAGTGGACAGTGGATTTTCATAATAGTCTATTCTTGATGCCTTTTATTTTCTTTCTCTTTTTCATTTGGATTTGGTTGCTATTTTTTCTTGTACTGGAGACATTGTTGGGCTAACTGGTATTGATTAAACTGCTTCAATACTTGCTTCAGTTATTATTGTAATTTTGAAGGGTGGTGATTGCATTTGTCATAAAGGTATTTAGTACAGCATGGCTTGTACTCAAAACACAACAACTGAGGAACAGAAGAAGATAAAAAAACACATTAATAAAAAAAGATTAGATCAAGAGCAAATAAAACTGCTACTACAATGTATGAAGACAAGAGCCCAGAAGGAACTACAAATCAGCCAGAAGTAACCATAGATAAGGAAAGTATGCAAGCAATAATAAACTTATTAATCACATAAATGAAAACAACATTGGAGGAAAGGGCTAGCAGTATTATAAAACCAACAGGTGAAGATCAAATAAAATACTAACTCCCTTGATGTCATTAGAGAACTGAAAGCTGAAAGTTGAGGGAAGGGAAAGCAGGCTAACAGAAGCAGAAAACAGAATTAGCCAGACAGAGGATGAACTAGAGAAAACTAAGAAATAGGTAAAAGAGCTCAAAAACAGATTGAGAGACACTGAAAACAACAACAGAGACTTATGGGATGATCTCAAAAGGAGTAACATTCATATAATTGGCCTTCCTGAGGAAGAAATAGAGGAAGGGGAAGTAGACATTCTAGAGGAAATTATAGAAGAAAACTTCCCAGACATGAATAACAGAAAGGACATTAAGATTCAAGAGGCCGAGAGTGTCACAAACAGAATCAACCCAGACCTGAAGACACCAAGACACACCATAGTTACAATGAAAAGAAGTAAGGATAAAGAAAGGATCCTAAAGGCTGCAAGAGAAAAAAAAAGTCACATACAGGGGAAAACCCATAAGACTATCAGCAGACTTCCCACGCAAACTCTAAAAGCCAGAAGAGAATGGCAAGTTATCTTTCAAGCCCTAAATGAAAAAGGGGTTCAAACAAGGATAATATATCATGCTAGATTTTCATTCAAACTAGATGATAGGATCAAAACCTTCTTAGACAGACAACAGTTAAAGGAGGCAACCATCACCAAGCCTCCCCTGAAAGAGGTTCTAAAACACCATTTAAAAGCAAGAACATCACTGTAACATTTGCAATATATCAGAGAAAATAAAAATCATTTAATAATGGCACATAATACTAAATCCATAATATAGAAATATCGATGGCTTAAACTCACCCATCAAAAGGCACAGAATGATGGATAAGAAAACATAACCCAACCATATGATGCTTGCAAGAATCCCACTTGACCCGACAAGATAAACATAGATTTAAAGTAAAAGGATGGAAAACAATCATACAGGCTAATGGACCACAAAAAAGGCAGGAACAGCCATTCTCACCTCTGACACAATAGAATTTAAATTAAATAAAATAATAGAATATAAGCAAGGTCATCACACAATGATTAGAGGATCAGTCAGCCAAGAAGACTTAACAATTATTAACATCTATGCACACAATGAGGGACTATCTAAATACATCAAACACCTACTTTAAGATAAATCAAAATACATCAATTGTATTAAAATAATAGTGGGAGACTTTTGCACTCCACCCTCACACTTAGATCAACAGCAGAGAATCAACAAAGAAACAAGAGAATTGAGTGAATAGATGGGCAGACTAGACCTCCTGGACATTTTCAGAGTTCTTGACTCCAAAAAACTCAAATACATATTCTTTTCAAATCTGCACAACACATATTCAAGGATAGACCACATGTTAGGCCACAAAGACAGCATCAACAAATTCAAGAGCATTGAAATCATCTCAGGTGTATTCTCAGACCACAGTGGAGTAAAGCTAATATTTAAGAATAAACAGAAAATTATTATCTCTTTTTTTTAAATTTTAAATTTCTTTATTGGGGAATTAATGTTTTACATTCAACAGTAAATACAATAGTTTCTATATGTATAACATTTGCCAGTTTTCCATATAAAAACAACCCCCACTAGGTCCTTTATTATCCTTTTTGGACCAGTATTCACAGACACACACACACACACACACACACACACACACACACACACACACACACACACACACCAGAATCTTTTACTATAGTGCAATAAGCCAATTCCAGTTCAAGTTCTACTTGTGTTTTTTCTTCTGATTTTGTTTTTCAACTTCTTCCTGAAAGCAAGATTACCCAATATTCATCCTTCTGTTTCTGACTTATTTCACTTAACAAGAATTTTTCAAGTTCTATCCAAGATCGGTTGAAAATGGTGAAGTCACCATTTTTAGTATCTGAGTAATATTCCAGTGTGTATATATACCACAACATGCTCAGCCAGTCATCTGTTGTTGGACATTTGGGTTGCTTCTAGGTTTTGGCTATTACAAATTGTGCTAAGAACATTATGTGTACACAGGTCTTTTTGGATGGGTGTGTTATGTTCCTTAGGATATATCCCCAGGAGAGGAATTGCAGGATCATAGGGTAGGTCCATTTGTACCCTGCTGAGAGTTCCCCAGACTGTTCTCCACAGGAGTTGGACCAATTGACATTCCCACCAGCAGTAAAGGAGGGTTCTGTTGACCCCACAACCTCTACAGCATTTGGTGCCATTATCTTTTCTGATATATGACATTCTCACAGGAGTGAAGTGGTATCTCATTGTTGTCTTTATTTGCATTTCTCTGACAATCAAAAACTTTGCTCATTTTACACATGTTCCTCAACCTTTTGTATCTCTTCTGTGATGAATATTCTGTCCATGTCTTCTCCCCATTTTTGGATGGGGTTACTTGTTTTCTTGTGATTGAGTTGGGCAAGATCGTTATTTACTCTGGTTATTAGCCATTTGTCTGATATATGGCATGTAAAGATATTCTGCCACTCTGTGAATGGTCTCTTGGTTTGGGTAGTGGTTTATTTTGCTATGCAGAAGCTTTTTAAATTCATGTAGTCCTCTAGGTTTATTCTTGCCTTAGTATTCTTTTTAATTGTATTCTTTCACTGAAGATGTTTTTAAAATTTATGCTGAAGAGTTCTACCAATATTTTCCTCTAAGTATCTGATAGTTTCTGGTCTAACATCCAAGTCCTTGATCCACTGGAAATTTAATTTTATGTTTGCTAAAATACAGTAGTTCAGTTTCATTCTTCTGCATGTTTCAACCCAGTTTTTCCAACACTATTTTTGACAGAGACTCTGCTTTCCCCATTTAACAGTTTGGGCATCTTTGTCAAAGATTATATGTCCATAGGTGTGGGGCCTTCCTTCTGGGCTCTCAGTTCTATTCCACTAGTCAGTATATCTATTCATGTTACAGTACCAAGCAGTTTTGATGACAATGTCTCTCTAATGCAATTTGAGATTTGGGAGGGTAATGCCTTCAGTTCTGTTTTTTCTTCTCAAGATTGTTTGGGCAAGTCTAGGTCTTTTCTGGTTCCATATAAATGTTTGAAGCATTTGTCTTATTCCCCTAATAGGGAATTGTGGTTGGACTCTTAATGGGGATAGCATAAAATTTGTATAGGGCTGTGGGTAGTATATTCATTTTGATGATGTTAGTTCTTTAACATATGGACATGGAATATCTTTCCACTTCTTTGTGTCTTTTTCAATTTCCTTGAGTAGTGACTCATAATTTTCAGTATACAAGTCTTTCACTTCTTTGGTTAGGTTTATTCCTAGATATTTTATTGTTTTGTTGCTATAGTAAAATGAATTGATTTCTGGGTCTCAACTTCTTCTAACAGTGTTTGCATAGAGGAATTCCACTGACTTTTGTATGTTAATTGTGTAGCCTTACACCTTACTGTATTACCTGGTGATTTCCGAAAGCTTCTTGCTTAATTCCTTAGGTTTCTCTATGTATACTATCATGCCATCTGCAAATAGGGAGAGTTTGATTTCTTTCTTTCAATCTGTATCCCTTTAATTCCTTGCTTCTGCCTGACTGCTATGGCAAGAACTTCCAACACTATGCTGAATAGTAATGGTGATAGTGGTCAACCCTGTCTAGTACCTGATCTGAGGGGAAATGCTTCTACTTTTTCACCATTGAGTATGATGTTGGCCATAGGTTTGCTATATGTAGACTCCACTATGTTCGGGAATTTTCCATCTCCTCCCATTTCTTGTAGTGTTTGGATCATAAAGGGATATTGGATTTTGTCAAAAGCCTTCTCTGCATCTATTTATATGACCATGTGTTTTTTGGTCTCAATTTTATTGATGTTTTGATTGCTTTACATATATTAAACCAACTTTGCATCAATGGGATAAACCCCACTTGATCATGATGAACAATCTTTTTAATATACTCCTGTATCCGATTGACTAGAATTTTGTTCACTTATTGTCTATGTTCATCAGATATATTGATCTGCACTTTTCTTTTTTGGTTGGGTCCCTGTCTGCTTTTGGTATCAAAGTGATGTTGGCTTCATAGAAGCTGGAAGGGAGTATTCCAGTGTCTTCAATCTTCTGGAAGACTTTTAAAAGTAGAGGTATTATTTCTTCTTTGAAGGTTTTGTAGAATTCATTTTTAAAACCATCTGGTCCAAGACTTATTTTAGGGGAGGTTTTTGAAAATTGTTTTAGTTTCACTAGATTTGATGTTATCTAGTTCCTATTTACTTAATTTTGGAGGCTTGTAGTTATCTAGGACTTGGTCCATTTTTCAAGATTCTCTAGCTTGCTGGCATATAGTTGTTCATAGAAGCCTCATATGGTATGTTGAATTTCTGTGGTGTCTGTTGTGATATCTCCTCTTTTATTTATGATCCTGTTTATTTTGTTTTCCTTTTTTTTTTTTTTGTTTTGTGAGTCTGGCTAAAGGTTTGTTGATTTTGTTCACTCTTTTGAAGAACCAACATTTACTTTCATTTTGTATGCTTTTCTTATTTTCAATGTTATTGATTTCTGCCCTAACTTTAGTGATTTCTGTCATTTTGGTTGCTTTAAGGTTTCCTTGTTCATCTTCTTCTAGATCTTTAAGATGTGCAATCAGGCTGTATATTTGTGTTTTTTGTTTGTTTTTTTTCCTAATATGTGCTTGTGTGGCTATGAACTTCCCTATCAGTACTGCCTTAACTGTGTCTAAAATATTTTGATAGCTTGTGTCTTTATTTTCATTGAGATCTCAAAACCATTTTGATTTCTTCCTTAATTTCATCTTTGACTCAGTAGTTGTTAAACAGTATACTGCTGAGCTTATACATTTTGGGAGCATTAATAATCTTTTGTTGATTGTTAAGAGTTAGTTTAAT
This sequence comes from Erinaceus europaeus, assembly GCF_950295315.1. Lineage (NCBI taxonomy): Eukaryota > Metazoa > Chordata > Mammalia > Eulipotyphla > Erinaceidae > Erinaceus > Erinaceus europaeus. The sequence continues at coordinate 48,079,645 of NC_080175.1, read as the reverse complement.
TCCACTGTGGTCTGAGAAGATGCTTGGGATGATTTCAATGTTTTTTAATTTTCTGATGCTCATTTTGTGGCCTAACATGTGGTCTATACTTGAGAATGACCCATGTGGACTTGAGTAAAATGTGTATTCCAATTTCTTGGGATGAATGACTCTGAAAAAGTCCAGTAGTTTGAGTTTATCTATCTCCTCATTTAGCTTCATCAAGTCTTATTGATTTTTGCCTGAATTATCTGTCAAGTTGAGAGAGTGGGGTGTTGAAGTCCTCTACTGTGACTGTGTTGCTGTTAATATATTGCTGTAGCTCTTTCAATAGCTGTTTGATGTATTTAGATAGCTTCTCATTAGGTGCATAGATGTTAATAATTAGTAAGTCCTCTTGATTGACTGGCCCTCTGAGCATTAAGTAGTGTCAATCCCTATGTTATTAAATTTTATTTATGTCAAATTCTATCATGTCATATGTGAGAATAGCTGTTCCTGACCTTTTTTTCTGGGCCAATGGCTTGTATGATAGTTTTCCATCCTTTCACTTTGAGTTTGTGTTTGTCTTGTTGAGTTAGGTGTGTTTCCTGTAGATGGCATATTGTTGGGTTGTGTTTTCTGATCCATCTTCCTACTCTGTGTCTTTTAATAAGTGAATGCAGGCCATTGATATTTATCAATATCAAAGATTGACGATACTTTAAAGTCATTCTTGTATATTGTTTGAGTGTTTTGATATGTGGCCTATTTATGGTGGTCTGAGTGTTTATAGAACTTTCAGAACTTCTTTCAGGACAGGCTTGGTAATAGTTGATTCTTTCAATTGTTGCTGTCTCAGAAGGTCTTTATGCCTCCATCTAGCCTGTATAGCAGGATACAATAGTCTTGGTTGAAAGCCTTTCTCATTGAGCACTTGATAGATATCTTGCCATTCTCTTCTGTAGTGTTTGTTTAGATAAATCTGCTGCTAATCTTATGGGTTTTCTTCTGTAGGTGACTCTTTGTTTTTCTCTTGCAGCTTTCAGGATCCTTATTCATTTCCATTCTAAACATGATGTGTCTTGGTTTCTTTAAGCCTGGGTTAATTCTCTTAGGGACCCTCTGGGCTTCTTGAACATTTATATATGTTATATAGTCTAGATTAGGGAAGTCCAAGAGTTTACCATGTTATGCACTACTTCCAGTCTTAATTTGACCAACAAAACAGCTGTTGAAGAGAAGAGAAATCACCTAAAGCTCACCAACTTATGTGAGTCTCTATTGCTGTTGCTAATCAGAGGCTGGAGCAGCAACAAGGAAACTATACTGACACAAGGTACACAGAAGTGGCCAGGTGAGTTGGAATAGAGTCTACCTTCTCAGTGGTTTGAAGGTGTGGTTGTGTAGTAGGAGCCTTTTCACAAAGATATCCTGATAAACTAGGATAAGTGGTGAATTTTTGCCTTAATATTCACCAAATAAAGCCAGGATTTGTTTGTAAAATCACAGGGTACAACTTGATACTTAGCTCTGCCCGGTTGTGGAGTGGGGGTTGAGCCTAGGACTTTGGACTTTAAAATCTTGGGCATGAGGATCTATTTGCATAACCATTGTGGTATCTATCTTTTACTCTGTTTTTATCTCTTGGTGATGAGTGATTGATTGACTAAAATATCTACTTATAGTTTAAAAACTCACAAGCTCCCATAGGCTGCAGGAAAGGTAAATGACACAAAAATCACCAACAACATAACAAGGGTTTAACAGCTATTGTGACTGAAGTAAAACAAAGACAACTGGTTAATATTTACAACCATGAATTCTTAAGAAACTTAATTGCAAACAATTCAATCCAGGCAAGTATGATCAGTCAATTGGATAATAGTGTGGTAGCGAGCTTAAAGGACTGTAGAAGTTGTACTGAAAATAAGAAAGTGCAATCTAGCTTTAAACAGTCATCAATTTCTCCCTTCATTCTGAACAGAATAGACTACCAAAATCAGCTGTCTCAATAATAGGCTAACCCCTCCACCCATACCTGAAACACATCAAAAGCCTAAGGCAACCAGCTACAGAAATCTAGGAAAAAAGTGACCCAAAACCTCCTCCCACCATATATAACCAGCAACACCAAGAGTATTTGTGTAAATTTTATAACATAAAAAATATAATGATGAAACTGAAAAAAAGCATTCTACAGAAAATAACAGAACCTCCCTACACTAAACAACATAAAGAGCTTAGGAGTTCAAGAATCCCAGAGGGTCCCAATCAGTATTAACCCAGTCTTAAAGACACCAAGACATTATCATATATAGAATGACCAGGAATTGAGGTTTTTTCCTGTCCCTAAACACTTCTATATCTGCCTCTATCTCTTCCTTTTTTCTCAGTAAAGAAAAAAATAATGACAGGGAGTAAATATATGAAAATGATCCTGATGGCAAGAAGAGGGAAAAAAAGAGTCACATACCTATACAATTAGCAGTAGACAGTCTTCATGCAATGTCTAAAGGCCAGAGGAGAATGCCAAGATATATACTGAGTGCTCAATAGGCTAGATGGAGACATAAAACCCATCCATACAAGTTAAAGTCCTCAACTGTCACCAAGACTGCGTGGCAAGCAATTCTAAAAGGTCTCTTAAAAACAATTAAAAGATAATAAAAAACATGTCATATATCAGAACACTATAAAAGTTTAGATTTATGGCATTAACATAAATAAAATCTATAATATGAATGTCAGTTGCTTGGAATCACACATAAAAAGGCATAGTGTAGGAACATGAACCAAAAACACAACACAACCATGTTTTTGGTGTTTTTTTTAGTTTATTTTTTAAAAAATTTATTTAAGAAAAGGAGACTGTAAGGAAACTGTGAGGATATGGTTGAGCCTGGGGTAACCTCCCATTGAAAGATGGGTGCCTGAGGAACATGGTCTTCCTGTCAGGCTCTCTCTACAAGAGATTGAGCAATGGAGAGAACACCCTACAGGTTCAGCTTCACCTGTCAGACTCTCTGCCTCACAGGGACTCTGCATTCCCTGACACAATAGCCCACCCCTTATTATCTACATAAATAATTGTTTTGCCTGAAAGTCCCTTTCCTACTTCCCCACCCATTCCATTGCTTTGATCATATCTGATCTATCTTCTCTCTGCCCTCATGACCCCCCCCTCCGGGCTGCTGGTTACTGATAACCTTGCTTCTTTAACCAATTAAACATCTTGCTCAATAATTACTGGAAAAGTCTTGACACTCCCCAGACCCTTTGCCTCCCTACCATATATGGTATACACATGTCACTTCCTCCTGTAACCTCTTATAAACCTTTCTTTGCTGTTCAACAAATGGATTGTTCATGAAGCATTCCCTGGGTGATTGATTGTTGTGTCTCTAGCTACAAATACATAGAAAGACCCAGTTGTCTCATTCCTACTGCCTTGGGACATTCTTCTAGGCCCCTGAATCTGGTGTGCTGCAGAGTGGGTAAGCCAGGAGTTTGTGACTGGAAAGGCCTCATCACAAGAAGAACTTCAGGAGACAATAACAAGATCATAGAGTAAGAGGGGGGCGACTCCACAAAATTCCCACCCTCAGGTCTCCATATAACATCCCCTCCCCTGATAAATTTTCTATTATTTAACCCTCTGAAAGTATGGGCCCACAGTCATTGTGGGATGCAGAAGGTGGAAGTTTTGGCTTCTGTAGTTATTTCCCCACTAAACATGGGCACTGACTTGTCTATCCATACTCCCAGCCTGCCTCTCTCTTTACAGAGAAATGGAAATTTGGTGTTTGTTTGACACTGTAAAGATTCTGAGAAGCCTTGTCACTAAGGTGTGTTAACTCTCTAAGTAACTTGAGTTTGTTTAAAGTAAAATTAATTAAAAATCATTATAATTTAGCTAAATTTTATTTAAAGATGCTGACATACAGAGATTACTACACGAAGTTAAATAAGATAACCTTTAGATTTACTTCTTTTAAAATTCAAACAGATCCTTTTAAAATAAATATCACACTTAGGGTATGTCTTGATTTTAACTGAGTGTGACAAAAGGCTAAAAGGGGTATTATTGATATGTATAGTTTTCAAATACCTTCTCATTTAAAAAGAAAAAATAAGCCTAGTTGAACAAGAAATCATTTTTCAATGGTTACACTCATAAATTTCTTGCCTAAAGCTTTTGCTTTGGTACCCCTCTTTATATTTTTCCACATTTAAAAATATCTAATTTGTTTCAAGAGGTGTCAAAAGTTTATTCTTGATAAGTTAAGTTGATATACATGCTTCTGATCTGATAAAAAGCTTAATGTTTTATAAATCTTCTTTAAACAAAATTTGTCTAAATATGTTATTTTAATATGGTGTAAAAATAAAAGATTATTTTAAACATTTAAGCTATGAGGTTTACTCTAGTCTTTTAAATTTCTATATCAAAGTTCCAAAGGTAAAATATAATAAAGTTTTGTATCTACTCTTGCTTATAGCCACTCTTGGGGTGTTGCATAAAAAATAATATACAGCTAGATAAAAATATATAAACAGGTGTTAAAATAGACTTGTGATGAATTTTATAATGAGTAAAGTACTATGATTGTAACATTTAACTAAGGTCTAATATTATACTTAAATTGTTTAAGTGGCTTTAAAATCATACTAAAGAGATGATAATCATTTTAGTGTTAAAAAGGCCAGATCCCATCCTCATATGGGGATGAGGGCATGTTTGTGTCTTCTCTCGTTCAGATAATGAAGCCCGCTGGCTACCAGAAAGGTGCATCTGGCAAGTGGAAGAGGAGACAGAATGCATGAGAATGGAGAAACCTGAGAGAGATGGTGGCCGGAATGGAGAAGATGACGATGGTAGACACTGCAGGCCCGGTGAGGACGACATCATACCCTGACCTGACAGGAATGGTTGCTATGCTTCTCCAGCAGGCTGGTAAGCCCCTTACACTGATGACATTGTTCCTTGCTCTCTTGGCACTGACAGCCTGCCTGTCTCATGGGGAGCAATTTTGGACATATATTCCAGATCCCCCACTACTTCAGGCAGCTGTGAGAATGTTGAGGAGTTTTTGGTGTACACCAATGCCACACAAATAGTGGGAGGACATTCTACTGAACACATAATATGGGAACAGAACACTCGTTTTGATTTTGAAGGGCTTAGCTCTGATGTGCCCATTTTCCTTTACACCAACAGTGGCACTAATGTTACTTGGTTTTTGGAACTCCAAAAGAGACATTATGCCCTGCCTCATACCCCTTTTGTAATATAGGTGAAGGTGAATTACACTTTTTTCCTTCAAGTAACATATAATGTCACTGAATGGAAAGTTAAGGGATGGACTTTCCCTAATGGAGCTGTGACTGTTTCTAAAAAAACCCACCTATCCCTATTTGTGAAAGAGACAATAGAAACTATACCCAAGAGCCTCCTTGGCCATTGTACAGAGCCACAAATGCTATTTACTGGGCTAGAGACAATATAAATTGGGTATCCTGGAACAAGAAAGAAGATGCAAATGAGTTGGGAGGTGGTGGATTTTGGATGACTGAAGGACTATGGGGGATCAAGGGTGGTAAGCTCAAGTCCCAAGTTTGGAGATTGTCCCTGGCTATGACAAAGGACAATGAAAGCTTTCCTGACAACCAGTAAAGCCTCAATCTTACTGGCATAAGGGATGGAAATGACCAACTTGTAAGGGGAGGGAGGAACCAACATTTTGAAGGCAAGTCTTCATTAGGCCCTTGACAAACAAGGCTGCCAGAAGAAAAAGCATGGGAAAGGCCTTTGATTGAACCTGCAACTTCCCCAGTTATGTGTGAAAACATTAGCAGAACATTCTGACCTGGCCAGTGACAGATTCTGGAAAACCATGACCAACAGTGGATACACATTGGTTTAATAGAAAGACCTTCTGACAGGGTCTTGTAAAGGACCAGATTCCATCCTCATATGGGGATGAGGGCATGTTTGTGTCTTCTCTCATTCAGATAATGAATCCCGCTGGCTACCAGAAAGGTGCATCCGGCAAGTGGAAGAGAAGGAGACAGAATGCATGAGAACGGAGGAACCTGAGAGAGATGGTGGCTGGAATGGAGAAGATGATGACGGTAGACACTGCAGGCCTGTCAAGGATCTCCCAATCTGTGAAGGGTCTCCTTGTTTGTGTTTCTTTGGCTGTGCAGAAGTTTTTTAATTTGATGTAGTCCCATTGATTTGTTTCTGATTTAGTGTTCCTTGCAATTGGGTTTGTATCATCAAAGATGTTCTTGACGTTTTGGTGGGGAAGTTTTCCACCAATGTTTTCCTCTAAGTATTTGAAGGTTCTCATCTAACATACAGGTTCTTGAGCCATTTGGAGTTGATTTTTGTTTGTGGTGAGATAAAGTGGTTCAGTTTTATTCTTCTGCATGTTTCAACCCAGATTTCCCAGCATCATTTATTGAAGAGCGCTTCCTTCCTCCATTTAATATTTTGGACCCCTTATCAAAGATTAGATGTCCATAGGTGTAGGGGTGTAAGACTGGGCTTTCAATTCTGTTCCACTGGTCTGTGTGCCTACTATTGTTCCATTACCAGGCTTTTTTATTATGATGATGATGGTCTTATCATATAGGCTGAGGTCTGGCAGTGTGATGCCTCCATTTTTGTTTCTTTTCCTCAAGATTCATTTGGCAATTCTAGGTATTTTCTGGTTCCAGATAAATGATTGTAGTTTTTCTTCTATTCTCATAAATAATCTTGCTGGAATTTTGATGGGTATCACATGGAATTTGTATATGACTCTGGGGAGAATATTATTTTTGATTATATTAATTCTTTCAATCCATGAAATCTTTGTTACTTTGTATTGTTTTCTATTTCCTTGAGTAGGGACTCATAGTTGTCAGTATACAAGTCTTTCACTTCTTTATTCAGCTTTATTCCTTGGTATTTTAATGATTATCCTACAACAGTTAATGCAAGTGATTTCTGGGTATCTTCTTTAGATTTAGTGTTTGCATACAGAAATGCCACTAGTTTTTGTACATTGATTTTGTAGCCTGACATCTTGCTCTATTGCCCAATAACTTCCAGTAGTTTTCTGCTGGATTATTTAGGTCTTCTTTGTATATTATCATATTGTCTGCAAATAATGAGAGCTTGACTTCTTTCTTTCCAATCTTCATTAATTTGATTTCTTACTTTTGCTTGATTGCTATGGCAAGAACTTCCTATACTATGTTGAGTAGTGGTGATAATTGGCAGCCCTGTCACTCCCCAATCTGAGGGGGAATGCTTTCAGTTTCTGTTCGTTGAGTATGATGTTGGCTGTAGTTTTGCTGTATATGGACTCCACTATCTTGAGAAATTTCCCAACTAGTTCCATTTTTGTAGTGTTTTGAGCATTAATCAGTGTTGGATTTTATCAAAGGCTTTCTCTGCATCTGTTGAGATAATCATCTGGTTTTCAGTTTTGCTTTTATTGACGTGGTGCATTACACTGATTGACTTATGTATGTTGAACCAGCTTTGCATTCCTGGAACAAATCACACTTGGTTGTGATGAACAATCTTTTAGATATACTTTTAGATATATCCAGTTAGCCAGGATCTTGTTTAATATTTTGGCTCTATGTTCATCAGAGATATTGGTCTGTAGTTTTCCTTTTTTGTTGTGTCCCTATCTGTTTTTAGTATCAGGTTGATGTTGGCTTCATAGAAGATGAAATGAAGTGTTTCTGTTTCTTTGATCTTGTGGAAGAGTTTTAGAAGTATAGACATTAACTCTTTACTGAAGGCTTTGTAGAATTTGTTTGTAAAACCATCTGGTCGAGGACTTTTGATGTTGGGAAGATTCTTAATAAGTGCTTCAATTTATTTGTCTGTGATTGGTGCATTTATGTTTTGTAGTTATTCTTGGTTCAGTTTTTGGAAGGGCATATGTCTCTAGGAATTATTCCATTTTTTCCAGATTCTCTAGATTGGTGGCATATTGTTCTTCTTGGAAGTTTTGCATGATTTTCTGGATTTCTGTGTTATCAGTTGTGATATCTCTTCTATCATTTAAAATTATATTTATTTGAGTCTTCTCCCTTTCTTTTATTTGAGTTTTCCTTGTTCTCTAATCTGTGATTGTATCATGATGAGTTTCATTCTCTGTACTACTTTAGCTATGTCCCAAATATTTTGATAGCTTGTGTCTTCATGTTCATATGTTTCCAGGGACATTTGAATTTCTTGCTTGAGTGCCTTTCTGACCAGGTGGTTCTTAAGCAGCATGTTGTTGAGTTTCCAAATTTTGTGACTTTTTTTATCTTACTATGACTAGCACCAAGTTTAAATCCTATTATACCTACTAGAAAGACAGAAACTGAAAATTAAGTAGTGTTATACAAGAGTCTTCTCTCTCTCTCTCTCTCTCTCTATATATATATATATATATATATATATATATATATATATATATATATGTGTGTGTGTGTGTGTGTGTGTGTGTGTGTGTGTGTGTGTGTGTGTGTGTCTGTATTTCTTTTACTCTGCTCCATTAGCAGATTTGCCAGTCTTCCCAATGGTTAAATGATCCTTTTTGTTTTATTTAATTTTTGTTATTGAATAGGACAGAGAGAAAGCCATCACTTTTGAAGCATCCCTCATGCACATGGAAAGCCAGGGGCTCAAACGCAGTTCCTTATACTTAGAACCATGTATGCTTCACCAGGTAAGCCACCACCTGGCCCCCTAAATGGTATTTTTACAGTAAGAGAAAAGAAAAATTACTCCATTCACCATGTGTTCTCAAAAAGTTATTTTATAACATCTTCTCATAAAATGTGTAACCACATCATATTAAATCTATTTAAATATTTTAGTATAACAGTAAATGTTATGACTTAATCAATGGAGTTTGATATCACACTGTGATGGACTTCCATCATAACTGTTGATGACACATTTATTCTGGTGCATTTGCCATTTTGTTCATATTGTGACCCTTCTGCATGTCCATCTAAGCCTTAGAACAAGAGAACACAGCCCTCCATTATTCATAATAGTGTCCTACAGCATCACCACTTCCATGGATAATAAAATATTTTATTGTCATTTTATTATCATTTTAATAAAATTAATATTCATATTATTAATTGGACAAAAAAAGGAATTAGGAAAAAAGGGGGGAAAGAAAGGGTGATAGAGAGGCATCTTTCAAATTGCTTCAACATGCATGAAGTTCCCACTAGCATTAATTAGCAATTTTCATCTCTTTGTGAATGTGCTTTAGAAATCTATCATAAATTTGTGGTTTTGTTTAAATTACTCATGAACTTTCTGAATTGTTGGTAAATACCATGTGCATTAGTGTCTTTCATTTTCACTGCAATTTAATGCATGGGGAAATTTAGATAATTCATTAACTTGCTTATTCACTGATATTAGTACATGAGCTTTTGATGTAAAATCTATCATTTTTTCAGGTAAATGCTATGCTACATTATTATCATGATTCAGACTTAGTAACTTGAAGAATAAATAATATATTAAAGAGAACAAAATGAAACTTGCTAAATTGAGAACATACATTAATCAGGAAGCAACCTAAAACACTACTGAGAGGAAGTATCAGATGTTGGTAGGAAACAAGACCTTAACAGGCTTCCTGCATTTGGTACTGTGGCTTGTTCCTCTGTTGTGGTGTCTGCTCTCACCGGTGTATTCTGATCATACCCTGGTGGTTGTAAGCACCCCCTACACTCTAAAGGTTTTCTAGTATTTGAGCTCATATCCATTTCTCTCAGTGTCCCTTGCACAATGATTCATATATGTGACTTTCACAGTCACATAACTCAGATATAATGAGAGCTGGTCCTTAGATTTATCTGTGGAGATACAGATTGAGATATAGACTCTGTACAGTTTTCCAATTAATATAGATTCATCCAAATATATTCTAATCTCTTTTTTGGGGTGCCAGTGGAACTTTTGCTACATGCAACAATTAAGGATATAAAAATAATAGGTGAGTTAAACATATTTGATATAGGCGCTGTATTTGTATGACTGTTGCAGTTTGCAGTTATAATCAGCTACAATCGCATACTTATGCAGAGACCCAGGTTTGGTATTTGGGGCCCTATTCTTGAAGAGCCATCCCTAGTCAGAGAATAATCCACAACATTATAATTTTCTACAATAAATCTTTGCCTTACACATAGATCTTAGTACAATATGAGAAAAGAGTGAGTAGCTTCCATAGTCTTAAGGCTACTTGATTTTGAAATTGAGGTTAAAAAATTGAGAAGGAACTGATGTCAGTCTCTGTTGACTTTATGGAGTATATTTCACACTAATTTTAAGTATACTAAGTATATTTTACTTTCCTAAAGAGTTTTTGATCTTCCATAAAATAATTTCTATAAATTTTGGTGTTTTATTGGTTTACAGTGCATACATTGACACACACACACACACACACACACACACAAAAAAAAAAAAAAAACCATTTACCATCTCATTGTGAATATTCTATGGAGATATACCATAAATTATACCTTGTTTAAATTCCTCAGAAAAATTATAAATTGTTGGTAAATAGAATGTTCATTAAGGTCTTTCATTTGTACTTCAATTTAATCCATAGGATATTTTCAACTCAGTGTTCTACTCATTTAATGTTGGTGCTCACATGAAGTGGCTCCAACCAGGGGCATAAGCCTCTGATCCTCCTTCACTAGTTCTAGTGACTGTGTGATATAGAAAGAGGTATTGGGAGATATGCTAATACAAACATACATTTATTTGGAGATGAGTACAGGATTTTATATTGAGTTAAACAAAGAAAATTTTTCACACATGTCAGAAATGTTTCTTAAAGGTCATCTTGCCCCCATGGAAGGGGGTTGGTATGAAAAGAACTGATGAGATACATAAAGGTCAAGACAATTAGTTTCCATGATGCAGGCAAGTTAATTACTCAAAGACATTTGAGAAAAGCATATGGGTTAAACCAGTAAGGTGAAGTAGAGAAAGAGAAAAAAGAAAGATGATGTAAATCACAGAAAGCAAAGTACACAAGGTAATAGAATGTGGGGGTCTCACTCCCGGGGTATTGACAAGGCTTGTGATTGAGTATGTACTCTTATGTGATCAAATGTGAAGTGTGAAGTGTGAACTTTGAATGAACTTTTAAGCAAGCAGCCACTTAGTCTGCTAGCAGGATAATGAACTAAGTATGAGATGCAGTAGGTATTTTGTGAGCTTGAGAGACTAACAAGGAGAAACTGAGTCTGGGAGACTTTTCCTCTTGGCTCATCTCTATATGAAGAGAGACTAACAAATGGGGTGTCTCCCCCAAGCCCTACCAAGCTTTCACATAGTCCCACAGTTTAATTGTTCCCCAATGTTAGTAAGTGTGCTCTTGATTTAACTGAATATCATTATAAAGTAAAGCTTTGCAGTGTTTACTAACTCAATATAACCAAAATTCCTTATGGGGTACAAAAGATGAGATTCTGTTTTTCTTATCTATGCTGTACATGGAAATGACATTTGTTTGTTTTTTCCCATGATCCTGAAATCTGAAATGCAGGTGGATTCAAGTTATTGTCTGGGAAGATGATTTCATGCCTGCATAAAGGACCAGGAAGCTTTAGTCACTATCAGGCCACCCCATCATCTGGGGCCCTAGTCGGGGAATTCCTGAGATTCTCAAACAGACATGATGGGCCTAGACCTCTCTCCATTGTTACCAGTCATCTCTCAGGAACAACAGAATAGGCTCCTTTGTGGATCCCACAGAGGACTTTGCCCTCAGTGTGGATCAAGGATAGAGAATGTTCAACATACTCTATGCTACACCTGAGGAAGATGGGTTGATACTGGGGTAGCTTGGAATGTTCCTACTCATCACCACAGAATGTGAGCTCAGATGTAAAGGGATGTAGAGATCACATAGGATCCTAAGCTGAATGTGTGCCCCAGATCACATCAAATCAATGGGGTTTATAGTCAACAATATCTGTATACCTTTCCCATATTTGGGAGCTAATCTCTTCCATGATCCAGCTTTATGGTCCCTTATGCAGCCATGACTCCTAGTCTATTGCTATCTTTCCCTAGTGGAGTTCCAGGGTACACGGGTGATACTATCTGCCCAGTGATTCAAGTTGGTGTCATGGAAGTATCTGAAACTTGGTGGCTGAGAAGCATAGTAAATTGTTTAATAGTCAGGAGCCTAAAAGTAAGATTAGATAAGAATCAGGGTATCCGTTGTTGTTCCAAACTTAGGGAAAGGTTTTTCAGAAGCCCACAAAAGGGGTTGTGATGTTGTTCCCAATGGAGATGACCAGGTACAGTGGAGAGAGGGATCTGTTAGAGGTCTATACCCATCATATCTATGTGGAAATCCTAGGACTCCCTGACTAGGGGCCCCAGATTATGTGGTGGCTAGGTAGTGACCAAAAGAGTCATCATTACATGTGTCAGTCTCTTGCCTATATCCAAATTTTATAGCCATTACTTTGCCTGACAAGTTTATCCTTGGAGTGGTTGTGGGAAGTAAAATAGGAAGTAGTTGAGTAGGGTATCTAGTTCTTAGTAGAAACTATATGATTGATTACTTTATGCTGTCTTTTTAATGTCTTTCTACTAGCTTGCTGCACTTGTTGAGTAACTGCAAACTATCGTGCACTTTTGCTTAAGGTATATATATTTACCATAACTTATAGATACATGTGCACATATGCCCTACCTCATGGTCCCTCTTTTATATCTAGATTCTGAGGCTTTGTTAGGAAGTGCACCACCCAAAATGGAATTAAGGAGTCCTATGAGCTGGGAAAGGTCTCACCAGAATAAGGAAGCTAGAAGTTGGAATTCCATTGATGAAGTCTCTCTACACAATCCAAAGTGAAGCAGGCTGAGGTGCTATTGTTTTCATTGATTAGGAGATCATAAAATGCAATATCAATTGGTATAAATGGAAATAATGCAGAAGAGCAAGCCCTATCCCAAAGGTTCTAGGACTGGGAAGAATATTCATGTTGTAGAGAATGGGGAAGGTTCCTGCTGTCTTAAGATTTAAGATAGCTAACCTTAAAACCAAATTATTTGGCATTTTGGTTAACTTTGAAAATACCACTGTTATGATTTATTTTATAATAAAAGATCTCACCATGTAGTTTAATGCTATTTATAAATAGCTGTATGCTATATACTGACGAGACCAGTTGCTTCTGCTATTTATGGTCCAAGATTATAGAAGTTGTGCTTTTTTTTTTTAATTTCAGTGTTGTCTATTGTTGTATCTTCCCTAACCTTTAGAATCATATTTATGTCTTCTCATTTTTAATTTTTTTTCTGTTTATTTTAGTGAGTATTTCTAAGGGTTTTTCAATTTTGTTTATTTTTGTTAAAGAACCATCATTGAGTTTAGTTGATCTTTTGAATGATTCTCTTCTTTTCAATATTGTTTATTTCTGCCCTAATTTTTAGTGATTCCTGTCCTATGTGTCACCTTAAAGTTCTTTTGTTCTTCTTTTAAGTCTTTAAAGTGTGCAATTAGTTTTTTTTTTTTCTTGTTCATTAATGTGTGCTTGTATGACTATAGATTTCCTTCTAGTTACTGCTTTAGTTAGCTATGTACCAAATATTTTTATGCCCTGTGTCTTCACTTCCATTTGATTCTAGGAGCATTTGAATTTGATGCTTGAATTCTTTTTTTCTAAATCACTTTTTTTTTTAAATTTTTTATTTAAGAAAGGATTAGTGAACAAAAGCATAAGGTAGGAGGGGTACAACTCCACACAATTCCCAACACCCAATCCCCATAACCCACCACCTCCCATGGTAGCTTTCCCATTCTCTATCCCTCTGGGAGCATGGACCCAGGGTCGTTGAGGGTTGCAGAAGGTAGAAGGTCTGGCTTCTGTAATTGCTTCCCCGCTGAACATGGGCATTGACTGGTCGGTCCATACCCCCAGTCTGCCTCTCTCTTTCCCTAGTAGGGTGTGTCTCTGGGGAAGCTGAGCTCCAGGACACATTGGTGGGGTCTTCAATCCAGGGAAGCCTAGCCAGCATCCTGGTGGCATCTGGAACCTGGTGATTGAAAAGAGAGTTAACATATGAAGCCAAACAATTTGTTGAGCAATCATGGATCCCAAGCTTGGAATAGTGGAGAGGAAGTGTTAGGGAGGTACTCACTGCAAACTCTAGTGGTCTTCTGCTTTCAGGTATATATTTTGCAGTAGTTTATGGATACGTGTGCACATAAGCTCTCTCTCACAGAAACTGGTGTATATCTAGGTTATGGGACATTGTTGGAAAGTGAACTACCTGAGATGAAATTAGAGTGTACTATTAAAGGAAAGGTCTCACCTGAGTAATGAAGCTGAAGGGTTGTCATTCCACACGTGAAGTCTCTGGATACATTCTGAGGTGAAGCATGTTGAGGTAGCAATCGTTGCTTTGGTTAGGTTGTGATCGGCAGATGCAATGTTATTTGGTTTGGATTGGGAGATGCATACGGGAAAGTGGGCCCTATCCAAGGGTTCCAGGACTGGGGGAAGTAGGGGCTCTATAGTGAAGATGTGAGGTTCCTGCTGTCTTAGGGTTCAAAAAGACAATCAATAGTTAATATTATCATCACATTATTTGTTAATTGGGTTAACTTTGAAAAGTCCCTTTGTTATGGTTTGCTGGACAGTACCCAGTATCTTGTATATAGCTGTGCTATTGGAAGCTTCTAATCTACTTGGTCTAGGCTTTTGAGAGAGTCTGCATATCAAATACATAGCCTATATTTTAAAAAGATTCAGTTTGTCTTTTGAGAAACTTTGAGACATACAATTGATTTCCCCCTCTCATATTAATTAGCTCCTGATTTATATGTCTACATTTTGCTAGGAGTGTACATAAACACCATTCCCACCACCAAAGGACTGTGACCCATCCCTCCTGCCCACTCCCACCCCCCACTGGCCCAGGAAGCTACATGCCTACCCCTCACCACTGGGTTTTTACTTTGGTGCCCTACTTACAATTTGATCAGGTCCTGCTTTTAGTTTCCCTTTCAGATCTTCTTAGTCAGCTTCTGTTGATGAGTGGGATCATCCCATACTCATCTTTATCTTTCTGACTTAGTTCACTTAACATAATTCCTTCTAGCTCTGTCCAAGATGGGTCAGAGAAGGTGGGTTCATTGTTCTTGATAGCTGCATAGTATTCCATTGTGTATATATAACACAGCTTTCTCAGCCACTCATCTGGTGTTGGGCACCTGGGTTGCTTCCAGGTTTTAGCTATTATGAATTGTGCTGCTTTGAACATAGGAGTACACACCTCTTTTTGGTTGGGTGTTATGGAGTCCTTGGGGTATAACCCCAGGAGAGGAATTATTGGGTCATATGGAAGGTCCATGTCTAGCCTTCTGAGAGTTTTCCAGACTGCTCTCCACAGAGGCTGTACCAATTTACATTCACTTTTTTTTATTCTATATTCTTTTTAAAAATTTTTTATTTATAAAAAGGAAACATTGACTAAACCATAGGATAAGAGGGGTACAACTTAGCACAATTCCCACCACTAGAACTCTCTATCCCATCCCCTCCCCGATAGCTTTCCTATTCTTTATCTCTCTGGGAGTATGGACTCAAGGTCATTGTGGGATGCAGAAGGTTGAAGGTCTGGCTTCTGTAATTGCTTCCCCGATGAACATGGGCATTGACAGGTCAATCCATACTCCCAGATTGCCTCTCTCTTTCTCTAGTATGGTGGAGTGTGTTGCCCCAACAGGAGTTTGGGATTATTAGCATACAAGTGATGTCACCCTGAGGTGAAATAGCTGAACTAAATGGTCAATTAGCACAGCAAGCTAGTAATAAAACTGAACTGAAGAAAGAAACTGATGGAAAAGAAAGTAATCTAACAGAAGCAGAAAACAGAATTAACCAGACAGAAGATGAGTTAGAGCAAACTAATAAAGAAGTAAAAAGAGTCCAAAAAGAGATTGGGAAACACTGAAAACAACAACAGAGACATATGGGATGGTCTCAGAAGAAATAACTTTCTATAATTGGCCTACCAGAGGAAGAAAGAAAGGGGAAGTAAACACTCTAGAGAAAATAATAAAATAAAACTGTCCGGGCCTTAACAACAGAAAGGACATTAAGATTCAAGAGGCCCTGAGAGTCCCAAATGGAATCAACCCAGACCTAAAGACACCAAGAAACATCATAGTTACAATGAAAAGAAGTTCATAAAGAAAGGATCCTAAAGGCTGCAAGGAAGCATCACATTCCCAAATCTCAAACTATACTACAAGGCCATCATAATCAAAACAGCCTGGTACTGGAACAAAAATAGGTATGCAGATCAGTGGAACAGAATGGAAATCCCAGTACTAAACCCCTACACCTATGGACATATAATATTTGATAAAGGGCCCATTTTTAAATTAATTGTTTTATTATTTAATAAGGGAGACATTAATAAAAACATAGGACAAAAGGGGTACAACTTCACACAATTCCTACCATCAGAACTTTGTTTCCCATTCCCTCCCTTGATAGCTTTCCTATTCTTTAACCCTCTGGGAGTATGGACCCAAGGTCATTGTGGGATGCAGAAGGTTGAAGATCTGGCTTCTGTAATTGCTTCCCCACTGAACATGGACATTGACAAGTCAATCTATACTCCCAGTCGGCCTCTCTCTTTCCCTATTGGGGAAGGGCTCTGGGGAAGTGGGTCTCCAGGACACATTGGTGCGGTTGTCTTTCCAGGGAATCTGGTTGGCATCATGCTTGCATCTGGAAGCTGGTGGCTGACAATAGATTTAACATATAAAATCAAACAGATAATTGACCAGTTGTGAACCTAAGGACTGGAATAGTACAGATGAAGAGTTGAGGGGTCCTCCATTTTGTAGATAGCTACTAGGCATATTTTAGTTAAATTCCAAAGGGCCTACAGCTATACTAGTTTGTTTGTTTGTTTTTCCTTTTTCTTTTTCCCCCTGAGCCTGAAATCTGATATGCTGGTAGATACAAGTTATTCTCTGGGGAGATGATGTCATGGCTGGGAAAAGGACCAGAAAGCTGGATCAGAGAAGAGAGTAACTCCCTAATATGGGACAAAGGTTGACTGTAAACCCCATCAATTTGATTTGATCTGGGGCCCATAATTAGCTTAGGAGCCTATGTGACCTCTGCATCCCTGTAGCTCTGAGCTCACATTCTGTGGTCATGAGGAGGAGCATTCCAAGCTGCCCCAATATTAAAACATCTTCCTCAGGTGTATCATAGAGTATGTTGTCCATCCTCTGAAGGGAGGATGGAACATTCTCTACCACTGTAGATCCAAGTTGAGGCCAAGGTCCTATGTTTGAATTCCTCTTTGACCCAGAGTTTATTAAACAACATGTGGAGTTTTCATATTTTGTAATTTTTACTAATTTTCTGTTTCTTCTTGATTGTTATATTTACTCCACTCTTTTCTTAAAAGATTCTTGGGATGATTTCAATGCTCTTTAATGTTTTGATATTGTCTTTGTGTCCTGAAATGTGGACTATCCTTGAGGAAATGCCATGTAGATTCAAAAAGAATATATATTCCAATTTCTTGGGTTGAAGAACTCTGAAAATGTCTAGGAGGTCTAGGATATCCATCATTTCAGTTAGTTCTCATTTATTTGTTGATTACTTGCTTAGATGACCTAAGTGAGAATAGGGTGTTGAAGTATCCTACCAGTCCTGTGTTACTATTGATATATTTTATTTCATTGTTTTATGCATTTATATGGGATTTAATTGGGTGTCTACATGTTAATAAATTTTTATTTTATTTTTCATGTTTTTAATTTACTTATTGGGGGAATTAATGGTTTAGAGTCAACAGTAAAATACAATACTTTGTACATGTATAACATTTCCCAGTTTTCCACATAGCAACTTAACTATCACTAAGTCCTCCTCTGCCATCATATTCTAGGACTTGAACCCTTCCCTCCGACCCAGAGTCTTTTATTTTGATGCAATACACCAACTCCAGTCTAAACTCTGTTTGGTGTTTTCCCTTCTGATCTTGTTTTTCAACTTTTTAAAAATCTTTGTACTTCTTTTTTTAAAAAACAAATTTTATTTATAAAATGGAAGCAGTGACAAGACCATAGGATAAGATAATATGGGTAAAATTCCATATAATTACCACAGCTAGAACTCCATATCCTATCCCCTCCCTCTGGTAGCTGTTGCATTCTTTATTCCTCTGGGTGTATGGACCTGGGATCTTTATAGAGTGTAGAAGTTGGCTTTTAAATGTTCTTTGTTAATCAATACTCTGTTCATTATCTAATGTCCATACCTATCTTTTATTACTTCATGTATTGTAAAGTCTATTGTGTCAGAGATGAGAATAGCTATTCCTGACATTTTTGTGGTCCATTAGCTTGTATGATAATTTTATATCCTTTCACTTTGAGTCTGTGCTTGTCTTGTTGAGAGAAGTGGGATTGCAGAATCATTATTCAACATTTTTTGTTTGTTCTGATATGTGGCAAGATTTTTTGGTGATGTTTTTCATGTTTATAGGAGACTTCTTATAACTTCTTTCAGGGATTATTGGACTTAAAATTGCTATGAGAGGGACATAATTACAAACTAATACAAAGGCTATACCAAGAGGAAAAGTGGGAGAAACAAACCACAATAAAATTCTAGACAAAATCCCCTAAAAGCTAGAAACACATTAAGAATGAAGACAATATCCAAACACTAACTGATACAACAGTTACAGGTGTGAGGAAATATTTTCAAAGTAATATAATCAGAAATGGGGAAACAAAAAAATGAGACTCTTGAGAGAAAACACTAATTATCTTGAAATAATTAGAGAGCTGAAAACTTAAATAGCTGAGCTAAGAGAATAACTAGCTGAAAAATATAATATAGTATCAGAAAAGGGTAACAAAATAATTGTGCTACAGAAAACAACAGAGGGGAGAGAGAATGGAATATGTGAGACAGAAAATAGAATTGGCATAACTATGGAAAATTTTAAGAAAACTATCAAAGAAGTAATATATATCAAAAGAAGATAAAGATACATTGAAAACAAGAAGAGAGACATATGGTATGACTTCAAAAGAAGTAATATTCTCATTATTGGCTTAATAGGGGGAGAAAGAGTGAAAAGGGAAGAAAGCACTCCACAGGACATTATAGCTGAGATATTCCCTACTCTAAGCAACATAAAATACATAAATGTTCAAGAATACCAGAGGGTCCCAAACAGAATTAACTCAGACATAAAAACACCAAGACACATCTTATTTTGAATGAAAAAGAATAAGGATAAAGAAAGGATCCTGAAGGTTATAAAAGAAAACCAAAGACTCACTTTCAGTGGAAAGTCCATAAGATTAGCATCAAATTTCTCCACACAAACACTAAAAGCCAGAGAATAATGGCAACATGTACATCAAGCACTCAATGGGAAAGGCTATCGACCAAGTCTATTGTATCCTGTTACACTTTCATTCAGACTACATGGAGTCATAAAAACCTTCTTTGAAAAACAACAGTAAAGAATGAAAGAATCAACTATCACCAAGCCTGCCCTGCAAGATATGCTGAAGGTCTCCTTTAAACAGTCAGATCTTCATAAGAATATATTATATCTGAATACTCTAAAAATTTAGAATGACATTAAAATATCTTCTATCTATAATATCAACAAATGTTGATTACCTAAATTCATCTACTAAAAAGCACAGAGTAAGAATGTGGGTCAGAAAACACAGCCCAACTACATCTTGTCTTCAGGAATTTCACCTAAATCAAAAGTCAAACACAGACTCAAAGTGAAAGGTTGGAAAACTATCATACGAGGCAATGGACCACCAAAAAAATTATATCTAGACACCTTAAAATAAAAACATAAAAATAAAGGGATGAACATTACTTAACGCTCAGAAGAGGAATCAAGAGGACTTAATGGTTATTAACATCTATGCACCCAGTGATAGGCCACCTAAATATATCAAATATCTACATAAAGAGTTACAGCAATATATTAACAGCAACACAGTAATACTAGGGGATTTCAATGCCCCATTATCTCAACTAGTCAGATCATAAGGGCAGAAAATTAATAAAGACAGATAAACTAAAACATTTTCAGAGATACTCACCCCAAGAAACTGGACTATATGCATTCTATTCATGTCCACTTGGGTCATTATCAAGGACAGACCATATGCTCTTCCACAAAGACACTGTTAACAAATTTGAGAGCACTGAAATCATTCAAAGCATCTTCTACTATCACAATGGAATTAAATTAATACTTATCCACAAACAAAAAATTAGTAACAGTCCCAAAATATGGAAACTAAACAGTATACTACTTTAAACTACTCAAAGAGGAAATTAAAGAAGAAATCAAAATGTTTTCAGAACTCAATAAAAATTATGGCACATGAGCTATCAAGATATTTGGGACACAGCTAAGGAAGTACTGAGAGGGAAGTTTATATCCATACAAGCACATATTAGGAATCAAGCAAAAGCTCCAATCAACAACCAGATCGCACATCCTAAAGACTAAGAAGAAGAACAAAGGAGCCCTAAAGCATCAAAAATGATTGAAATGATTATAGTTTGGAAAGAAGGGACCAGGTGGGAGTGCAGCAGGTTAAACGCTTATGGTGCAAAATGCAAGGACCAGCAAAAGTATCCTGGTTTGAAACCCTGGCTCATCACCTGCAAGGAGTTGCTTCACAAGCACTGAAGTAGGTCTGCAGGTGTCTATCTTTCTCTCCACCTCTCTTCCCTGTTGGTATGCTTCTAAGACCCCTTCTGTTTCATTGGTTTAATCCCCCCTGCTTAACACTGTATTCTATTTACATAACCACTGTTAACTAAGCACTACTCTGCCTGCAGGGCATTGGTTTAATCCCCACTGGTTTATGATGTCTTTTTGCTCTGCCCCCTCTCGTAGTACACCCTGATTTGCACCAGTCACTTTTCACTCCACCCTCTCTACATCCTGTTTACACCCTACTTGGCAAGTATATATAAGGACAGGATTGTGATTATAGTTTAGTTTAGTTTAGTTTAGTTTAGTTTAGTTTAGTTTAGTTTAGTTTAGTTTAGTTTAGTTTGGCTTAGATTGTGCTGTGTGCTACATGAATAAAGAGATACTGCTTTCCAGCTCAGCCATGAGTCCCTGGTCATCTGTCTCCCACCCGTGAAGCTCAGCCAGGCACTTCCCCACCTCTCTTGACTTCTGTCTGTCTAATCCAACAACAATGACATCAATAAAAACAATAATAATAATCACAACTAGGATAAAAAAGAAACAACCAGGGCAACAAAAGAGAAAAAATGGTCTCTAGGAGCAGTGGATTTGTAGTGCAGGCACCGAGCCCCAGCAATAGCCCTGGAGGCAAAAAAAAATAATAATGAATAAATATTGGGAAGAAATAACATTGAAAAGTAAGAGAACCTATACAGAAGGTTAAAAAAAAAAAAAACCTAAATGTTAGTGCTATGAAAGGCTAAAGAAAATTGTCAAACCCTTAGCCTAATTTTTTTAAAAAAAGTAATAAAACTCAAATTAATAGTATTGCAAATGACAGAGGAGCTATCACAACAGACACCATAGAATTTGATGGTATCATGTGAGATTTCTCTGAGCAACTATATGTCACCAAGCAAGAAACACCTGAGAGAAGTCTTGAAGAAATGGATGAGTTTCTATATACCTAAAATCCTTCAAAATTAAAGAAAGGATCTAGAAAATATGAACAAGCCAACCATAGGCAAAGAAATTGAAACAGTTATTAAAAACCTTCCCAAGAATAAAAGTCGTAGACTAAATGGCTTTACAAAGGAATTCTACAAAAACTCCAGAGGAGAGTTAATAACTCTAATTTTAAAACTATTAAAGTCTCCAACGTAAACGGATGGGTGATTCGGGCTAGGCAGGACCTTATTATCCCATGAGACACTGGGAGGCTTATATACGTTGACGAGCTGAATAGATCCAATAGTAATGGAGTCGTAGAAGGTCTAAGACGCCGTGTGGTAAACGTCCGCAAGACACGATTTGGCGTAGATGGCTCGGCCGTGTTTAGGATGGAGATCATAGCATATTAAATCGAATCCACTGATGGTGAATCGAGCAGCTTCATCGACTGCTATATGTGTTTCTTGTAGGCAGATATGCTGTATTGCCAATTGACCAATAAGAACGCGTTTGTCAAAGGACAGCCCCTCAACATTAAGTTGGAGGACTCAAAGAGCAGGACCAACAGCTTGAAAGCTGTCAGGAGCTGCTGGTTGCTGGCTTTGAAAGTGACTGGGATCCATGTGGATTCAGTCAGCTAGGAAGGATCGTCGGTTTCCCCAATGAATGGGTACTCACGGGATGCACCACGGGAAGGTCGATCCAATGCATCCCAATGACCCACATAGTCAACGACTGCCACCTCTCCAGATTCAAAGGAGGTCTCAAAACTTTACGTCAGGCTCAACCTGATGCTGTTGACTGGCCACAGAAGAAGGGCAAACACTAGAAGAAGAAGAATTTTAAAACTCTTCCAGAAGATTGGAGACACAGGGAAATTACCTATCAGCTGCTATGAGGTATCACCTTGATACCAAAAGCAGACAGGGATAAAACAAAGAAGAAGGAGGAGGAGGAGGAGAAGGAGAGGGGAAAAAAAGCTATGGACTGATATCTCTGATGAATATAGATGATAAAATATGAATAAAATTCTAGCCAACCATAAACAGAAGTATAGTTTTTAATATTCATATATTGCCCATCATGGACAAGTGATATTTATACTAAGAACAGATTAGTTTAATATATGTAAATCAATCAGTATGATTCACTACATCTATGAAAATGACACAAAACACACATGATTATCTTAATAGATGCAATGAAAGCCTGCGACAAAACATTCCTTTATGTTTAAAAAATACAAAAATTGGGAATAGATGGAAATTTCTTCAAGATAGTGGAGTCCAGGGGGTCAGGCGGTAGTGCAGTGGATTAAGCACATGTGGCACAAAGCACAAGGACTGGCATAAGGATCCCAGTTCAAGCCCCCATCTCTGCACCTGCAGTGAAGTCACTTTACAGATGGTGAAGCAGGTCTGCAGGTGTCTGTCTATCTCCACCCCCCGTATCTTCCCCCTCCTCTCTCCATTTCTCTCTGTTCTATCCAACAATGATTGTATCATTAACAACAACAATAATAACTACAACAATAAAACAACAAAAAGGAATAAATAAATATTTTTAAAAAATGCTTTTAAAAAAGACAGTGGAGTCCATATATAACAAACTTACAGCAAACATTATACTCAATAGTGGAAACCTGGAAACATTCTCCTGATACAAGGAACTATACAGGACTGCCCAATATCACTGTTATTCAACAAACTGTTGGATGTTCTTACCAGAGCAATCAGGCAAGAACAATAAATTAGATAGATACAGATTGGAATATAAGAAGTGAAACACTAATTATTTGCAGATTATATTATAGTATACATGGAAAAACCTAAGGAGTTCAACAGGACACTTTTGAAAATTATCAGGAGTATAGTAAGATATCAGTTTACAAAATTAACATAGAAAAGCCAGTGTCATACCACTATGCAAACTCTATGTTAGAAGAGAAATCCAGAAATCAGTCCTTTTAACCATAGCAAGAAAAACAATAAGATATCTAATCTGGGAGTCCTGAGATTCCCAGAAATGCACAATAGTCTGCAGTGATTCAGTATATGCAGTAAGCAAGTAGAAATGCATTAAAAAACACCTTAATGCTCCTAATTAAATAGTTTCTATTTAGACCTAGATACATTTTTATCCACTTCCTATTGCACTTCCCTCAGCCACTCGAAAGCTAACCTTATCAAAGTACTGCAAAAGCTGAAGAAGGGTAAGAGACTGGCATACTTTAATGATGACTCTTCAGTCACAAACAAGCAACCCCATCATCTGGGGCCTTAGCTGAGGAGTACTGGGATTCCCACAGATTCATAATGGGACTGGACCTCAAATAGATCCCTCTCTCCATTGTCACTGGTCATTTCCATCAGGAACAACACAATAAACCCCTTTGTGGGCTCTCATAGAGCTTTTTACTTAATGTGGATCAGCAATGGAAGAGAATGTTTCATCCTCCGAAGGGAGGCTGGAATACATACTCTATCTACCACCTGAGGAAGATGTGTCCTAAAATTAGGGCAGTTTGGAACATTCCTACTCATGACCACAGACTGCAAGCTCAGACCGACAGGGATGCAGAGGTTACACAGGCTCTCATGCTGAATTTGGGCCCCAGATCAAATTAATGAAGTCTACAGCCAACCTTTCCTACATTTGTGAGCTACTCTCTTCCCTGATCCAGCTTTCTAGTTCATTTTTCAACCATGACATCACCTCTCCAGACAGTAACTTGGGTCCACCTGCATAACAGATGTCAGGCTCAAAAAAAAAAAAAACTAATATAATCATGGGCCCTTTGGAATATAACTTAAAAAGGACTAATAAATATCTTCAAAATAGAGACCCTGAATCTTCACCTGCAATATTCCAGCCTTTAGGTTCATAATTAGTCAACATTTAGTTTGGCTCTATATGTTAACTCTTATTTCAGCCAACAGGTTCCAGATGCTATCATGGTGCCAAACAGACTTTCCTGGACAGATAATCCCACCAATGTGGCCTGGAACCCCACTTCCCCAGAGTCCTAGTCCACTAGGGAAAGAGAGAAGCAGGATGTGAATATGGATCGACCTTTCAATGTCCAGGTTCAATGGGGAAGCAATTTTTGTATGCTTTACATTGGGTAGTTCTCCCCAGCCGAGAGAATTAGATCAGTCCAGTTAGTTTTGCGGGCCTGCTTGGCCCTGCCCAGAAGGAACCCCGCCAGAGTTCCAGAGTTCCAGAGTTGAAGAGTTGCAGAGTTCGAGAGTTCCTGAGTTCGAGAGTAAGAGAGAGTGCTTGCGAGAGGGGTTCCTGAGTTCCAGAGTAGGAGAGTGCTTGCGCCGCCGCAAAGAGACAGCAGAGTTCTATTTGGTGATTAGTTTGGTTTAGTTTATGAATCGTTGTTCCTGAATAAAGAAATACAGCTTCCCTACCCAGCCATGTGTCTGGTCATCTCTGTTACCCACCCGTGAAGCCAGCCAGCCCAGCAAGAGCCCTACGAATTTTAACAACAAATGGCGCCCACGTGGACCTGACCTGCACATCTCTCAGATAAGTAAAGACAATTTGGCTACCTATGCACTATGGCCTTCTCTTCTGCTTGTGAAGAGATCTCCAAAGGCCTCTGCTCTTTCTTCACGAGACTGTTTTGCTGTTTCTGGAACATTTATGTCTGGACCACTCTGTGGTTTCCACTCACTCGGGCGAACTCAGAACAGCCAGCGGGAAGAGCCAGCGGGAGGGAGGCGAGGCGCGGAGCTGCTGTTTCCACCTGGTTAACAGCCTGCCAGCCCACAGGAGGCCCATGCACCACAGCCTGCAGGAGGCCGATGCCAGCACACAAGAGCCCCAAGAGCCCAACGCCAGCACACAGGAGGCTGACGCCAGCATGCAAGAGCCTGATGCCAGCATGCTGGAGCCCGATGCCAACACGCCGGAGCCCGATTCCACCACGGAAGAGCCCGATGCCAGCACGCAGGCCAGTCCACAGGAGCCGGCTCTCCACCATGTGTCGCAGGGCACTGGATGCGTGATCCCTCCATGCTGCTCGGCCACTGCGAGCAGGGCAGCAGACATGGCAAGGCCATGGGGCAGGGCCGCGGCGGCCTATCATGGCCGCCAACCCTGGGCACCTAGGCCCACGCCTTCTACAAAACTGGCCCGCCTGCCCTCTTGCTATGAATTCTGGAACAATCCTGGACCTCCCGGATCCCCGGGCTCCCTGCCGAAACTGGGCACATGAGATCTCCAGCTGCCAGTCGGTCTGAAGGCAGACAAGCTGGAGTACGCAGAGATTTGTGCAGAGATCACAACCTGCAATTCCTAAAAGTGAAGCTGCGCAGGAAGCCACCTCCGGATGGTGAACCCCCCCCCCCAACAACTAAGACAGTACAGATTTAAATTAGTGTTTAAAATGACATGTCTTCATAACAAAGGTTTCTCTCCTAGTGTATTAATGACCATGTTTATGTGTATGTTTAAAGTTTGGTAAACAGTACCTTTAAGGCTAAATTCTTACTAGTCAAAGTTAAATGAAAAAAGTTTTAAACGTAATTCTCATAAAGATAAAAATTAACTTACAATTAAAGTCTGAGGTAAAAATTAGTTAACAATCAATATATTTTAACTAAGTTGGTCTAAAAAAAAGGTTAAATAGACTTGTTGATTTGTAAAACTCTCCATTACCTTCTCTATTAGAAATGGTAGATCGCACAATGGCTATGCTAATTATTCTCATGCCTGAGGTTTCCTTTCCTGAGTACAACGTGACTCCATCTTGAATAGGTGTAACAAAAGGTTAAAAAGATGTTGTTGCTATGTAAAAGTCTCAAATTCCTTCTCTATTAAAACATTAGACTGTGCTGTGGATATGCTAATAACAAGTTTTGTTTCATAGTAAGTAAATTGCAGCCAGCTGCTTTTGGGACTCTAGGCCATTCCCCACCCCCATGCAAATGTCCGTCGAGAAAGTATGCCCCCAAGAGGCAAGAAATGTTTTTTTTTAAGCTGATAAAGTTTTGCCCACAGAGGCAAAAAATGGCCGGCCCCCTCAGGCCTTCCCTTGGCAACACACTGGTTTCTTGTTACTTGCTTACATGTTTCTCCATGTTTGTGCCAGTTTCTTTTTTAAAAATGCCTGCATGATATATGTTTCTGTTCAACCCACACCCTTGATACTATAGTCATTTAGTTAAAAAGAAAAGGGGGAATTGTTGTATGCTTTACATTGGGTAGTTCTCCCCCACCAAGAGAATTAGATCAGTCCAGTTAGTTTTGCGGGCCTGCTCGGCCCAGCCCCGAAGGAACCCCGCCAGAGTTCCAGAGTTCCAGAGTTGAAGAGTTGCAGAGTTCGAGAGTTCCTGAGTTTGAGAGTAAGAGAGAGTGCTTGCGAGAGGGGTTCCTGAGTTCTGGAGTAGGAGAGAGTGCTTGCGCCACTGCAAAGAGACAGCAGAGTTCTATTTGGTGATTAGTTTGGTTTAGTTTATGAATCGTTGTTCCTGAATAAAGAAATACAGCTTCCCTGCCCAGCCGTGTGTCTGGTCATCTCTGTTACCCGCCCGTGAAGCCAGCCGGCCCAGCAAGAGCCCTACGAATTTTAACAACAAGCAATTACAGAAGCCAAACCACCCACCTTCTAAACTCCATAATTATCTTAGATTCCCGATTCTTTATCCCTCTGGGATTATGGATCCATCAAGGGAGGTGATGGGATACAGAGTTCTAGTGGTGGGAACTATGTGGAGTTGAACCCTTTTATTCTGTGGTTTTTGTCAGTGTTTCCTTTTTATAAATAAAAATAAAATAAATAGGATTCGACTTCCAGAGGTGGAGCTATGAGCAGCAGATCGCTTTCTCTCCTCCCCTCTCCTTTCCTCTCCTCTCCCGGATCAACTAGGAATACCAAAGGAGACCACCCGGACCGAAACAAGACAGGACTAGAATGACCACAGGAACCCAGTAAATCACCCGTGAGTACAAACACAGGTGGCTGGTGACAGAGAGGAGAGAGGGGTCTAAGGAGAGATTAAGTGACTGCTAACAGTTCAACAGTTTATCAGTGGAGACACCACCTCCAGTCTGCTCCACAACAAGGGGACAGCTGAAGGGAGGAAAGGACTCCCCAGAGACTCACCAAGTGCAACTCTGAGTCTCCATTGCTACTACCCTCAGAATCTGGAGCAGCAACAGGGAGGGACAACAGGGGATAGAGATCTAACCTGGAAACTCAGGAGAAGACCTATACCTCGGTGGCATAGCTGAGGGGCTGTGAAAGTCTCTTTGCATAACCACTGGATTATCTCTGGCACACCCTGCTTTATCTCTTGGTCAGGAGTCAGTGATTAAGCTAAGAAGCCTATTGATAGTTTAAAAGCCCTCAGGCTCCCATAGCCTACAGGGAAGGGAAAAAAAGAGGCTTTTACACCACTGAGCTCCAACTCAGGGATTGAAAAAACTGTTAACTTCCACCACGCTAAAACCTTTAATTAAATTACTTAGACACAAGTCAATCCAGACAATAGTGATCAATATATATAATGATTCATATCTCATGATCTGGGTATCCAACTACAGAGATTTTCCAAGACAAAATTCTCCATGCCACTGAAGTATGTGGACACTGAAGGCACTTGCATGTACTCACTGTTTGAATGTCACAGGGGATGTGAGGAGTTCTGGGACAATTCCCCCTGCAGAAATGCAGGATTGAAATGCAGGAATAGCCAGGACCACCAGGGGGCAATCAGACCACATTATGTTGGATCTCACCAACCAGGTCCCAGCTCAGATGCAGAATATATAAAATGGACTATATATATATATGTGTGTGTGTGTGTGTATGTATGTATATATATATTTGGTGAAGATTGTATTTCTTATTTTTTATTTTTACTTTATTTTATTTATAAAAAGGAAACACTGACAAAACCATAGGATAAGAGGGGTACAACTCCACACAATTCTCACCACCATAACTCCATATCCCATCCCCTCACTGATAGCTTTCCTTTTTTTTTTTTTTCTCCCAGTAGTGCAGAGTACCTTTATTCATAATTTGGGAGTCGTGATGTTACATTGCTTTTTTTTTAAATTTCTTTATTGGGGAATTTTACATTCTATGGTAAATGCAATAGTTTGTACATGGATAACATTTCTCAGTTTTCCATATAACAATACAACGCCCACTAGGTCCTCTGTCATCATTCAGTTTTATTATTCTTTAACCCTCTGGGAGTATGGACCCAAGGTCATTGTGGGATGCAGAAGGTGGAAGGTCTGGCTTCTGTAATTGCTTACCCAATGAACATGGGCACTCACAGTTTGATCCATACTCCCAAGCTGCCTCTCTCTTTCCCTAGTGGGGCAGGATTCTGAGGAATTGGAGTTCCAAGACACATTGGTGGGGTTGTCTGTCCAGGGAAGTTTGGTTGGCATCATGGTAGCATCTGGAACCTGGAGACTGGAAAGAGTTAACATATAAAGTCAAACAAATTGTTGACTAATCATGAACCTAAAGGCAGGAATAGTGCAGATGAAGAATTGGGGGTCTCCATTTTGTAGATAGCTAGTAGGCATATTTTAGTCATATTCCAAAGGGTCTTTGGTTATACTAGGATTTTTTGTTCTTTCTTTTTCGTTTTCCCCTGAGCCTGAAATCTGATATTCAGGTGGATCCAAGTTATTGTCTAAGGAGACTCATAAACTCACATATTGTATAGAACAGAATCATGCAAATTATAAACCTGAGACTAGTTTCATGGAAATCTTATGGTCAATAAAATTTTAAATGTATCACTTTCTATACTAAGAAGTGCCCAAAAGAATCACCAAAAGTCAAATTCATGATTTATCAAGGGGGGTTATAAGAAATTTAGGCCAGTCTGCATAATAATGTGTTGATTAATTTAGCAAACATAACATCATGAAAACTTCTTTTTGAGTCATTATACACAGCCAGAAACACATTCAGAAATAAGGCCTTCCTTCTGCTCTGATCTGTGACTGCTAATGACATGCCATGAGTTACTATACCACATACACAGGGAGGGACATTGTGGTGGCTGGCTCAAAACAACTGAAATGGTACATGAGGTAAAGGTTTCAGGATCAATTACATTCCCCAAGGGACATTATATACACAACAATATTAGGAGTGTCAAGAGCAGGCAAACTCAAGGCAGAAACAATGTTAGATCACAGGAATTTCAGTGGATGACTCTTCTCTTTCTTGAGGTTTTGTTTCCTTTAATAAGGACCTTCATAAGGATCCTCCCCATGTTTGAAAATCATATTTCAGTTTTACTGATACAAAATGCAAGATCCCTTCACACTGCCTCTATGAAAACCCAAAGTTTTTCTGTCAAAACACCTAAACTTTATTGTCAGATTTTCCTCAAATTTGCTTTCCACAGAGGAAATCACTAGGAGGTTATATTCTCAATCTTTCAGGTATTACTTTCCAGTATTCTGACACATATGATTAAAGCATAGGTGTCAGATGTCTTATCTGAATGATGGGAATATTTCTTTTATCCACTTAATCTCATGTGTCTTACTGATGTGTGCAATGTGTTAAATGAAAGATCATGTTAGCCTCAGACTTTTTTTTTCAGGAATACATTAATCCTTCATACTCAATGTGATTTTTTTCTTAATAGCCTTTACCTGAAAAAATTAGAATCTTCTGTTAATTACATACAAACTTTCTATGATTTTAGTACTTTGATTTACAATAATTTTCATTAATCACTGACATAATGATTACTAAACATTAAATATCACAATTGATTTGAAAGTAGATAATTTTACTGCTTTAGGTAATTAATCATAATGAATCAAAATATGAATGTGTATTTGGCTAGGTCATGGCTCAAACTGTTAAGTGCCATGTTACAGTGCATAAGACCATTGTTGAAAACCTCAGCTCTACCTACAGAGAGAACACTTCACAAGTTTTAAAGGGGGTTGCAGATGTCTCTCTCTCTCTCCCTCTCTAACATCTTTATCAATATACCTTTGCTCTATAAAACTAAATGAAGATAAACATAATGTAAGATAAAAATAATGTAAGTTTTATGTACATGGCCCTTTTTAGGAAAACATTTAGGCAAGTTTGTTAATACAAACTTTATACAAACTATTATAAATAAAATTGGTGGATATATTTTTACATTTCAAGTAGTATATGGAAAACATATAAATTATTAAAGGTAACTTAAACACCCACAATGTTTTTAGTAATCTTCAGTAGATACAGATTTCTTTGAATTTCCAGTGTGCTCAAATTTTTCTATGTGCTTGACAAAGGTTGAAGTCCCTTCTACACTAAAAATGGCAGGTACTGGACTTTGGTGTCTTTGCTGCTCTTCATGAATCTCTACACTGTTAGCTTCTTAAAATGTTAGTTCCTGGGCTATATTAATTTGGTGATTAAAATTTATGTGAATTCTGTCTAGTAGTTATGCTTATGATGAAATCCATGTCCAATTATTAAGTATGTACACTATATGACTGATACCAAATATTATTTCTTAATTTTTATTAATAAAATGGAAACACAAAGAAGACCATTGAATAAGAGGAGTGTAATTTAGCACTATTTCCACCAACATAACTCCATATTTCATCCCCTCCCCTGATAGCTTTCCTATTCTTTAACCCTCTGGGAGTATGGACTAAGGGACATTATGGAGTGCAGAAGGTAGAAGGTCTGGCTTCTGTAATTGCTTCCCTGCTGAACATGGGCATTGACTCTCAGCCTGTCTCTTTCCTTCCCTAGTGGGGCAGGGCTCTGGGGAAGCCAGGCTCCAGGACACATGGTGGAGTCATCTGGCCAGGGAAGTCTGGTTGACCTCATGGTATCATCTGGAACCTGATAACTGAAGAAAGAGTTAATATATAAAGCCAAAGAAATTGTTGACTAATAATGAACCTAAATGCTGGAATAGTACAGGTGAATATTTGGGGGTCTCCATTTTGTAGTTAGTAGGCCTAATTTACTTTTTTTTTCAGAGCCTGATATCTGATATACAGTTGAGACCAATTTATTATCTGGGGAGATGCTGGAAAAATAACCAAAAAGCTGGATCAGGGAAGACAGTAGCTACCAAATATGGGAAAGGTGTATAAATATTATTGACTGCCATCAATTTGATCTGATCTGGGGCCCATATTCAGCTTATGAGCTGGTGTGACCTCTGCATATTTGTATATAGGAGCTCACATTCTGTGGTCATGAGTAGGAACGTTCCTATTCTTTAACCCTGTGGGATTATGGACCCATGGTCATTATGTGGTGCAAAAGGTGGAAGGTCTGGCTTCTGTAATTGCCTCCCCACTGAACATGGGCATTCACAGGTCGGTCTATACTCCCAGCCTGTCTCTATCTTCATCTGGTGGGGCAGACCTCTGGGGAAGCATGGCTCCAGGACACATTGAAAGGTTGTCTGCCTGGGGAAGTCCAGCCAGCATCATGGTATCATCTGGGACCAGGTGGCTGAAAGAAGAGTTTGGCTCCTGTAATTGCTTCTTTACTGAACATGGGTGTTGCCAGATCCATCCATACTCCCAGCCTGTCTTTCTCTCTCCCTAGTGGGGTGGGGCTTTAGGAAAGCTGGCTCCAGAAAATATTGATGGGGTCATCTTCCCAGGGAAGTCCTATTGGCATCATGGTAGCATCAGGAACCTGATGACTGAAAAAGGAGTTAGCATATAAAGCCAAAAAAAAAAGTTTACTAATTATGAACCTAAAAGCTAGAATAGTTCTGATGAAGAGTTGGGGCGTCTCCATTTTGTAGATAGGAGGCCTATTTTAGTTATATCCCAAAGGTCCCATGACTATACTGTTTTTGTTTTTGTTTTCTGAGCCTGACATCTGATATGCAGGTGGACCCAGCTTATTGTTTGGGGAGATGATATAATGGCTGGAAAAAGGGCTAGAAAGCTGTATCAGGGAAGAGTTGCTCCCAAATATGGAAAAGGTGCATTAATATTGTTGATTGTTAAATCCCATCAATTTAATCTGATCTGGGGCCCATATTCAGCTTAGGCACTTATGTGACCTCTGCATTCCTGTAGATATGAGCTCACATTCTGCTGCCATGAGTAGGAATGTTCCAAGCTGCTCCAATATTAGGACCCATCTTCCTCAGGTGAAACATAGAGTATGTTGTCCAGCCTCCCTTTGGAGGATGGAACATTCTCTATCATTGTTGATCCACATTAAGAGCAAGGTCCTATGGATGCCCACAAAGGGGTCTATTGTGTTGTTCCATAGAGATGACCAGTAACAATGGAGAAAGTGATTTATTCAAGGTCTATGCCCATCATGTCTGTTTGGGAATCTCAGGACTCCCTGATTAGAGCCCCCGCTGATGGGGTGGCTTGATTATGACTAAAGAGTCATCGTTGAAGTATTCCAGCCTCTTGACCTTATTCAGCTTTTTTTTTATTTAAAAAAAATTTATTTTCCCATTTTGTTGCCCTTGTTTTTCTTCTTGTTGTTATTGATGTCATTGCTGTTAGATATGACAGAGAGAAATAGAGAGAGGAGGGGAAGACACAGAGGGAGAGAGAAATATAGACACCTGCAGACTTGCTTCACTGCTTGTGAAGCAACTCCCCTGCATGTGGGGAGCCTGGGGCTTGAACTGGGATCCTTACACTGACTTCACACCATGTGTGCTAAACCACACCATGTGTGCTAAACCCACCTCCCCCTTATTCTGCTTTTGTGGTGCTTACTTTGGTTAGCTTTGGAGTGACTGAGGGAAATATTCTATGCCTGACATCTCTGGACACAGTCTGAAGTGTACAATGCCAAGGTGGTTCTTACTGCATTGACTGGGTTGGGATTAGTACATGTAGTATATGTTGCTATAAACTGAGAGCTGAATGCAGGAAATTAAGCCCCACCCTAGAGGTTCCAGGACTGGGAAATTTATGGGTTTTATAGAGAAGGGGACATGTTCATGCTGTTAGGATTTAAAGAGACAATAGATAGTTATTGCTATAATCAAATTACTTGGCAACTGGGTTAACTTTGAAAATCTTGTTAGGTTTTTCTATAGCATACATGACCTCAGCATAATTTATATCATTTTATGGCATTTATATATAGCTGCATGTACTATCAGAATAGTACTTGTGTAAATGGGTGAAAATATTTCTATTCTTATAATGAAAATAAGCCCATATGCAAATCATTCCCCCAGTTCTAAGTCAAATCCCCTTGTGCTGTGAATACATCCAGCTGTCTACTCACTTAGGGCTGAGGTATCTGGGGAAGGCAGCCCTGTAATCTAGAAGAGAATGAGAGTGTTTGTGTTTCTGCTCTGTCTGGTGACAGCTCCAAATGGTGAGGGGATCAGATATTGAATCTTGTTCTATTGAGATGGCTACAACTGTGTAAGAGTGACAAGCATGATTTTTTTTTTTTTTGTCCCTAGGTGTCCTGTCAGAGGTGAAGCTGCAGGAATCAGGCCCAGGACTGGTGAGACCAGCACAGACACTGTCCCTCACCTGTGCTGTCTCTGGAGAATCCATATCCAGTAGTAATGGCTGGAACTGGATCCGTCAGCCAGCAGGGAAGGGACTGGAGTGGATTGGATATATATATGGTGGTGGTAGTAGTACTTACTACAGTCCATCTATGAAGAACCGAGCCACCATCTCAAAAGACACATCCAAGAATCAGTTTTCCCTGAAGCTGAGCTCTGTGACAGCTGAGGACACAGCCATTTATTACTGTGCAAGAGGCACAGTGATAGGAAGTGAATCTGAGTTTAAACAAAAACCACCTTGCAGGAACTCAGGAAGACTTGGCTGCTGGGAGGGCTCATACCACAAGGCTATTCTGAGATCATTAAATACGATGGATAAGTTACAGTAGCCACTGCAAGTGGATGATTTAGTGCTGGGTGCTGGTTTCATGTTATTGTCTTACACTTTCCCTCAGCTTCAACAATAGTATCCCTTATTTAAACATCTGTGCTTTCACTGAAATCTCAAATTCACAGAACTTAAATATGTCTTTAATTAATTCATCTCAATTCATAAAATTTAAAAGATGATATTGAATTAAATAAGAGGTCTTGTTAAAGCATACAGATTTGCCCAAGTTACTTTTAATTCTTACTCTGTGTTATTTCACATTTCTTCATTCCATATCAATTTTTCTCTGTCTTAGCAAATAAAAAACGATAAAGTAAATAAATAAAGGAAGAAATAAAAGAGGGGAGAAAGAATTAAATGCCAGCCAGATGAAGAGAAGAAATAGTGGAAGCACCAATCTTCAGTGATAATTCTGAAGAAAATAAATAAATAAATGCATTCATAAATATAATGAAAAAATAAAATAAGGGATTGTAAGACCTAGATTTTAGAAAAAATGGGTTCTAGAAAAAACATAATGCCTGGGACTCAGAAACCTCTCTTTGAATCCCAAGCAACACTAGACACCAGAGATGAGCAGTGATCTGGTCTCTTTCTCTGTACATCTTTCTTTCTGTATCTGTTTCATTGCACTAGGGAAAGAGAGAGACAGGCTGAGAGTATGGATCAACCTGCCAATGCCCGTGTTCATTGGATAAATAGTTACAGAAGCCATACCTTCTGCCTTCTGCACCACATAATGACCCTGGGCCCATAATCCCAGAACAACAAAGAATATAGAATATATAAAGAGAGGGTGTTGGATATGGAGCTCTGGTGGTGAGCACTGTGTGAAATTGTGCCCCTCTTAGCCTATAGTTTTGTAATTATTTCCATTTTATAAATAAAAATTTAAAAAAGGAGTTCAGATAGCATTGCTCTAGCTAGTGCCTACATTTCCTGTATATATCTAGAGAAGATAAATGCATCCCTTGCCTGTAAAAATAAGATTGACACTTTCCTTAAAAAATTAATAAAATACAAATAAATAAATGAACAGTAAACTGACTGAAATTACTCTAACAGATTTGTTGCTTAACAATGAAGTAATCAATATCATTAGTGAAACTTTATTATAATTATGAACCTTGTTATTAACAAATTAAGCTCTCAATTGATGTGTAAATTCAAATATCCCCTTAAGGACTATTATTATATATTGTCAACTATGAAATATACATACATACAACATATAACTAACCTGATTAATTTTCTTTCTAATTTTATTAGCATGTATAGCTTCTATGCATTAAACATCTCTCACTTTTGTTGTGCATTGTGTTTTCTTCTGACTTTAATTGTTTTCATGTGACTTGATATATCCAAAATTTGTAACTTGGAAGCCTGTATGGATTAAATTAAATCCCCATAAAATCACAAAGATAGAAACTAGAACAAATTGATAATAGGGAACCTAAAGGTAAATATATATTAGGTGGGATTTGGGATCTCAATTTTTGAAAATGTTAGTAGGTCTATTTTATGCATATTCCAAGGGACCCATGGCTTTACTGATTTTTCCTTATCCTGATACCTAACATGTAGGTGTGCTGAAAGTATTGTCTGGGAATATAGCATCATAGTTGGAACTAGGACTAAAAAGCTAGATCAGGGAAGAGAGTAGCTCCTGAATATGGCAAAAGTATATAATTACTGTAAACTGCAACCCCCATCTATTTGATTTGGGGCCCATAATCATCACAGGAGCCTGTGTAACTTCTGCATCCATGTATGTCTGAACTCACATTCCATGATAATAGCTAGTAACATTCTAGCCTGCAGTCATTTCAGAACCAGTCTTTTTCAAGTGGAAGAGTATATTGACCCAGTCTCCCTTTAGAGTGTGGGGCAGTCCCTATCATTGTTATCATAAAAAATTGACATATTAATCACAGAAATGAGGACAGCTATTGAGGAAAATGCTATCAGAAATATGGAAACAACATGAAACCTTCAATTAAAATACTAGCTATCTTGAGGTGATTAGAGAACTGAAAGCTGAAAGAGCTGAGCTCAAAAGCCAGATAGCTGAATTAGCTAATACTATAACCAAACAAGGTAAAAAAATAGTTGAACTGAAGAAGGAGACTAAGTGAAGGGGATACAGATTAACATAAGCATGAAACAGAATTAGCCAGACAGAGGATGAGGTGAGATAACTGAAAAGAAGGTAAAAAAGCCAAATATATATATGGACATATGGAATAGTCTCAAAAGAAGTAACATTCCTTATTGGCCTACCAGAGAAAGATAGAGAGGAAGGGGGAGAAAACATCCTAGATGAAATAATAGAAGAAAATTACCTAGCCTTAAATAGCATAAAGGACATTAAGATTCAAGAGTCCCAGAAAGTCCCAAAAAGAATCAACCAAGACATGAATATACCAAGGAACATCATAATTACATTGAAAAGAAGTAAGAATAAAGAAAGCTGCAAAATAAAAATAAAGTCAAACCCATAAGATACCTTCCTTCTTTAAAGGCTCAGTAGATATCTTGTAATTCTCAGAAGAGAATGGAAAGATAATTATCAAGCCTTCAAAGAAAAAAGGTACAAACTTTTTTAGGATACTATATACTGCTGGGCATTTATTCAGACTAGATGGAGGGGTAAAAACCTTCTCAGACAAGCAACAGTTAAAGTAGGAAACAATTTCCAACCCTGGCCTGAAAGAGGTTTTAAAGACTTCTAATAAACAAGAACAACACCAAAATACTTGCCATATATCAGAGCAAATAAAATATTGTTAAATAATGACACTGATACCTTAAATCCATAATATCAATAAATGCCAATCACATAAATTCATCTATTAAAAGGTACAAAGTATGAGGATGGAACAGAAAACAAAAACCAATCATATACTGCTTGAAGAATCCATCTGACCCAATAAGACAAACAGAGACTTAAAGTGAAAGAATGGAAAAATATCATATAAGCTAATGGACCATTAAATAAAAAGACAGGAACAGCCATTCTCATCTCTGACACAATAGATTTAAATTAAATAAAGAAATAAAAGATAAGCAAGTTCATTACATAATGATCAGAGGATCAATCAATAAGATTTAACAATTATTAACATCTATGCACACAATGAGGGAACATCTAAATACATCAAACTATATAACTACAACCATATAACTACAAAAATACATCAATAGTAATACAGTAATGTGACAGACTTCAACACCCCACTCTCACACTTAGATCAACAAAGAAGAGAATCAACAAAGAAACAAGAGAATTAAATGAAGAGATGGATAGACTATACCTCTTGGACATTTTCAGAGTTCTTCACCCCAAAAAACTGGAATACACATTCCTTTCAAATCCACAGAGTGCATCCTCAAAGACAGACCACATGTTAGGCCACAAAAACAGTATCAACTAATTCAAGAGCACTGAAATCATACAAAGCATCTGCTTCTACACAGTGCAGTAAAGCTAACACTCAACAACGAACAGAAAATTAGTAAAAGTCACAAAATTTGGAAACTCAACAACATACTGTTAATATCCACTTAGTCAAAGAGGCACTCAAGCAAGTAACTCAAATGCTCTTAGAAACAAATGAAATGAACACACAGCATTCAAAATATTTGGGACAGAGCTAATGCATTACTTAGAGGAAAACTCATAGCCATACAGGCACACATTACACAAAAGAAAAAGCTCAAAGAAACAACCTTACTGTATTACTTAAGGATGTAGAAGAAGAGGAACAAAAGAACCCTAAAGCAACCAGAAGGACTGAAATCATTAAAATAAAGAGAAAATAAACAAGATAAAAAAATAAGTGATCAAATTGATGGAATTTACAGTCAATATTTATACCCCTTTCCCATATTAGGGAGCTACTTTCTTCCCTGATCCAGATTTATGGACCTTTTCCCAGCCATGACATCATCAATAACTTGGATCCACTGGCATATCAGATT
Source organism: Erinaceus europaeus (assembly GCF_950295315.1). Lineage (NCBI taxonomy): Eukaryota > Metazoa > Chordata > Mammalia > Eulipotyphla > Erinaceidae > Erinaceus > Erinaceus europaeus. The sequence continues at coordinate 48,041,088 of NC_080175.1, read as the reverse complement.
TCAGGCTCAGGGGCAAAAAGAAAAAGAAAAAAAAAACTAGTATAGCTACAGGCCCTTTGGAATTTAACTAAAATATGACTAGTAGCTATCTACAAAATGGAGGACCCCCAGCCTCCAACTCTTAATTTGCACTATTCAAGCCCTTAGGTTCATGATTGTTCAACAATTTCTTTGGCTTTGTATATTAATTCTCTTTTCAACCACCAGGTTCCAGATGCTAGCAGGATACCAACCAGACTTCTCTGGACAGACAACCCCACCAATGTGTCCTGCAGACCCACTTGACCACTGAACATGTGTGACTCTGCTAGCTGGCTGCTGGTGTTCAGTTCCCAGGGGAGGTAGCCATGGCTGGGGGTTTGTTTGCTATGCTTCTGACCAGGAGAAGAAGCAACAGCCAAAGAGACTCAAGTGCTCAAAGTCCCTTGCTTTTATACATTCCCTTCTCTGAAGCACCTCCTCAGGGTGACATCATTTGTATGCTAATAATCCCAAACTCCTGCTGGGATCACCACACCCCACCCTACTAGGGAAAGAGAGAGGCAATCTGGGAGTATGGATTGACCTGTCAATGCCCATGTTTAGCGGGGAAGCAATTACAGAAGCCAGACCTTCAACCTTCTGCATCCCACAATGACCTTGGGTCCATACTCCCAGAACGTTAAAGAATAGGAAAGCTATCAGGGGAGGGGATGAACTACAAAGATCTGGTGGTGGTGGTGGGAATTGTGTGAAGTTGTACCCTTTTTATCCTATGTTTTTGTTAATGTCTCCCTTATTAAATAAATAAAAAATAAATTTAAAAAAATGGGCCCTTTACCAAATATTATATGTCCATAGGTGTAGGGGTTTAGTACTGGGATTTCCATTCTGTTCCACTGATTTGCATACCCATTTTTGTTCCAGTACCAGGCTGTTTTGATTATGATGGCCTTGTAGTATAGTTTGAGATCTGGGGATGTTATGCTTCCTTGTAGCCTTTAGGGGAGGGGGTTAGGAAGATGGCGGACTGAGAAGTCGCTAACAGCAAGCGCTCTGATCGCATCGTTGGCAACGGTAGGATTTTCTGCCTTTAGCAGGCCAGTCAATAAGGGGTGACACCAAAAAGTGATTACAATTTAATTTGGGTTAAGAATTAGAGTAAAGGTGACATGGACTAGCGGGGCTCCAGAATTCCCAGGCGGCGCCGGGCAAGGTGAGTGTGCCAGGCATTGTCCTCCACCCGCCCAGGAAGGCGGCTCCTCCGCCGGTTGCAGAGCGCGGCAGTCAGAGGACCTGGAGAGAGCACTTTAGCTCGGGGGCTTCCTCTTGGGAGTCTCCAGGGTCCACCGCGACCCTGAGAGTGGATCCAAAGACTTCTTGAGTATAGCTCTCATTGGATCAAAGGACTTGGAGCTAGTTTTCATTTTTGAGAAATCCTTTAAAAGAGTCTGGAGGGGGGGTTTCCCGGAAGATGGCGGACTGAGAAGCGGTTAGCCTTTGAGCTCCGGACACATCTCGTGTAAACAATAGGATTTTCTGCCTTTAGCAGGCCAGCCAATAAGGGGCCATAGCGGTGACACCAAGGAGGTGTCTATAACTTAATTTGGGTTAAGAATTAGAATAGGGGAAAAAAATTCTTTTTTCTTCCTTTTAATTTTCAAGCATACATCCTTCCCGCCGCCCCCCCGCCCATAAGCAGTGCCTGGGACCAGCTACTAGCAGGATACCCCATACCACCAAACAGGGTGTTTTTTTTTTTTTTTTTTAATTCACTGATACACATTTGGGAAGTTCCTCGTACTGCTCTTTAATTACAACCCTTCTTATCTTCTCCTTTTTCTCTCTCTTATCTCTCTCTATCTCTTTTTTTTTATCTTGTCATACACTTCTTTCTTCTTTGCCTTTCTGAATTTGTGAATTACTTTGGGGAAGAAATCTGACCCAGAGTGGACTCTCTATGTGTGTATCTCTGCTCTAGTTCCCTTTACACTCTTGTTACCCCTAGAATATACACTGGATAGTAGATTTGCATAACTGTCTATTCTTGCTATCCTCTCTTTCTTTTCTCTTTCTTCACTGGGATTTGGTTACTATTTTTTCACAGACTGGAGAAATTGTTTGGCTAACTGGTAACGATTAAACTCCTTCAATACTTACTTCAGTTGCTACTGTAATTCCGGAGGTTGGTGAGTGCAATTGTCATTAAGGTATTTAGTACAGTGTTACTTGTGCTCAAGACACAACAACTGAGGAACAACAGAGCATAAAAAAGAGAGAAACACATAAATAAAAAAATGGGTAGATTAAAAACAAATAAAACTGCTACCCCAATGAATGAAGACAAGAGCCCAGAAGAAACCACAAATCAGTCAGAAGTAACCATAGATAAGAAAAGTATGCAAGCAATAATAAACTTATTAATCACAGAAATGAAAACAACATTGGAGGAAAGGAATGGCAGTATTAGGGAAACAACAGTTGAGACCCCCAAGGAAAATACTGATTATCTTGAGACAATTAGAGAACTGAAAGCTGAAATAGCTGTAATGAAGAAAGAAGCTGAGGCAAGGGAAAGCAGACTAACAGAAGCAGAAAACAGAATTAGTCAGACCGAGGATGAGTTAGAGAAAACTAAGAAAGAGGTGAAAGAGCTTAAAAAGAGATTGAGAGACACTGAAAACAACAACAGAGACATATGGGATGATCTCAAAAGAAGTAACATTCGTATAATTGGCCTGCCAGAGGAAGAAAGAGAGGAAGGGGAAGAAAACATTCTAGAGGAAATAATACAAGAAAACTTCCCAGACCTGAATAACAGAAAGGATATCAAGGTGCAAGAGGCCCAGAGAGTACCAAACAGAATCAACCCAGACCTGAAAACACCAAGACACATCATAGTCACAATGAGAAGAAGTAAGGATAAAGAAAGGATCCTAAAGGCTGCAAGAGAGAAACAAAAAGTCACATACAGGGGAAAACCCATAAGACTTTCTGCAGATTTCTCAACTCAAACTCTAAAAGCCAGAAGGGAGTGGCAAGATATCTATCGAGCCCTGAATGAAAAAGGGTTTCAACCAAGGATAATATATCCTGCTAGACTTTCATTCAAGCTAGATGGAGGGATCAAAACCTTCTTAGACAAACAACAGTTAAAGGAGGCAACTATCACCAAGCCAGCCCTGAAAGAGGTACTAAAAGACCTCTTATAAACAAGAACATCACTATAATACTTGTAATATATCAGAGTAAACAAATTGTTTTTTAGAACAATGGCACTACAATACATTAAATCCATAATATCAATAAATGTCAATGGCTTAAATTCACCCATCAAAAGGCACAGGGTGGGGGGATGGATCAGAAAACATAACCCAACCATATGCTGCTTGCAAGAATCTCATCTGTCACAACAAGATAAACACAGACTTAAAGTGAAAGGATGGAAAACTATCATACAGGCTAACAGTCCACAAAAAAGGGCAGGAACAGCCATTCTCATCTCAGATACGATAGATTTTAAATTAAATAAAGTAATAAAAGATAGGCAAGAACATTACATAATGATTAGAGATCAATCAGCCAAAAAGACTTAACAATCATTAACATCTATGCACCCAACGAGGGACCATCTAAATACATTAAGCATCTACTGAAAGAATTTCAAAAATACATCAATAGTAATACAATAATAGTGGGAGACTTCAATACCCCACTCTCAGACAGATCAACAAAGCAGAGAACCAATAAAGATACAAGAGAATTGAATGAAGAGATTGACAGACTAGACCTCTTGGACATTTTCAGACTCCTCCACCCCCAAAAACTGGAATACACCTTCTTTTCAAATCCACATAACACATACTCAAGGATAGACCACATGTTAGGCCACAAAGACAGCATCAATAAATTCAAGAGCATTGAAATCATCCCAAGTATCTTCTCAGACCACAGTGGAGTAAAACTAACTTTTAACAACAAACGGAAAATTATTAAAAGACATAGAATTTGGAAACTAAACAACATGCTCCTTAAGAACCACTGGGTCAGAGCCTCACTCAAACAGGAAATTCAAATGTTCCTGGAAACTAATGAAAATGAAGACACAACCTATCAAAATATTTGGGACACAGATAAAGCAGTACTGAGAGGGAAACTTATAGCCATACAATCACATATTAAACACCAAGAAGAAGCCCAAATGAACGACCTTGTAGCCTTTAGGATCCTTTCTTTATGAACTTCTTTTCATTGTAACTATGATGTGTCTTGGTGTCTTCAGGTCTGGATTGATTCTGTTTCGGACTCTCTGGGCCTCTTGAATCTTAATGTCCTTTCTGTTGTTTAGGTCTGGAAAGTTTTCTTTTATTATTTTCTCTAGAGTGTTTACTTCCCCTTTCTTCCTCTGGTAGGCCAATTATAGAAAGTTATTTCTTCTGAGATCATCCTATATGTCTCTGTTGTTGTTTTCAATGTCTCTCAATCTCTTTTTGGTCTCTATTACATCTTTATTAATTTTCTCTAGCTCATCCTCTGTCTGGCTAATTCTATTTTCTGCTTCTGTTAGCCTAGTTTCATTTCCATCAGTTTCTTTCTTCAGTTTTATTATTAGCTTGCTGTACTAATTGACCATTTAGTTAATCTATTTTTGCTTTCAGTTATCTAATTACCTTGAGGTACCTAATATTTTCCTTGAGGGTCTCATCTGTTGTTTCCCTAATTCTGATAGCCCTTTCTTCCATAGTTGTCTTCATTTCTGTGATTATTAGGTTTACTATTTCTTACATTTTTTTTATCTGTGGTTACTTCTGAGTTATTTGGAGTTTCTCCTGGGCTCCTGTCTTGATTCATTGTGGTATAAGTTTTATTTGCTCTTGATTTAACCATTTTTATTGATTTTTTAAATATTTTGTTCTGTCATTCTTCATCTGTTGTGTTTTGAGTACAAGCCTCGCTATACTAAATACCTTTATGATAAATGCAGTCACCAACCTCAGAAATTACAACAATGGTAACTGATACAAGGATTGATGCAGTTTAACCAGTACCAGTTACCAAACAACACCTCCAGTTCAAGAAAAAATATCAACTAAATCTAAAAGGGAAAGAAAGAGGCAGGAGAAAAGGAAAAGCAAGAAAAGACAATTATGCAAATCTACTGTCCACTGAAATTTCTAGGGATAGCAAGCAGAGAAAGGGAAGTAAAGAACAGAGACAGGCACAGAGAGTCCACTATGAGTCATATTTATTCCACAGAATAATTCACAAATGAGTATCAGTGAATTCAAAATAAGGAGGAATGGATAAAAGAAGATAAGAACAAGAAAAAAAAGAGCAGTGAAAGGATTTTTTTTTTACTTAGCTAGGAGAACAGGAAAAGGAGAGGAGAGTGGAAGGAAGAGGTAGAGTGAAACAGGTTCCTTTCATAATGGATACCCAGTCACCTAGTAATGGAAAAAGTAATAACACTTAATTTTGGTCAACCTGAAAGAAGGAGGGGGGGAGGGACAAACATACATAAAATAGTAATGATAAAATAGAATAGATTAAACAACCCTAGCAGTCAGTCTACAGCTTGGATGGCTCCAGATTGGCTCAATCAACCTGAGCAAAGACAGCCAATTGTAAGAATTATCCCAAAAACAAACAAACAAACAAAAAACCTCCAGGTAGTCTTTCCCTGGGCAGGATGAGGCACCTATTGGTCAGGTATTTTGTCACTCAAATAGAGCTCCAGGCACTCAAAAACAAGAGAGAGAGAGAGAGAGAGAGAGAGAGAGAGAGAGAGAGAGAGAGAGAGAGAAGTTAAAGAAAGAGACTTGGAATGACACCCCTGGGGAGCCAGGAATCTTGTTAAGAAAATAGCTCAGCCATGAGTCATCTAGGAGCAGCTTTTGCACTGCACCTGTGGGCTGAACTGGGGTGGGAGGTGAGCTCAGAAATAATCAGAGGATTTTCCTTTGTCCCCCTGACCTCTGTTTGTCAGCCCAAGAGAGAGTTATGGGACCATATTTTGTTGTCACTCTGACCAACCCATGTTCACCCTCCTACAGAGAGCCCAGTATCCTACCCTATGCAGCAGATAATGGGTTGCAAGATGCTGCCTCTTGGAGCTCAGGGCAGCTGTGGCTCCAAAGTTGCCATCTTGTATCCGCCTGATAAAGGGTCCCAAATTTTTAGAGTTACAACACTCTCTTCAATAAATGGAGCTGAATAAACTGGGTTGAAACATGCAGCAGAATACAACTGAACCACTTTATCTCACCAGAAAAAAAAAAGTCAATTCCAAATGGATCAAGGACCTGGATGTTAGACCAGAAACTCTCAAATGCTTAGAGGAAAACGTTGATAGAACACTTTCCCACATAAACATCAGGAATATCTTTGATGATATAAACCCAATTTCAATGAAGACTAAAACAACAACAAAGCAATTGACTATTATATTGAAGAGTTTCTGCATAGCAAAAGAAACCATCACCCAATCAGAAAGAACGCACAGAGGATGGAAGATTTTTCACATGCCATATATCAAGAACAAAAACTAATAACCAAAATATATAAAGAGCTCACTAAACTAACCAACAACAACAACAACAAAAAGCAAATGATCCCATCCAAAAATGGGCATAGGATATGAACAGATATTCACTACAAAAGAGTTTCAAAAATTGCTCCAGGTCAAAGACTTTTTGGAGAAATGCAAATAAAGATAATATTGAGATATCACCTCACCCCTTTGAGAATGTTATACATCAACAATTACAACAACAACAAATACTGGACAGATTGTGGTTACAAAGGAACCCTCCTACACTAGGTGGGAATGTAAATTGGTCGAACATCTGTGAAGATCTATCTTGAGAGCACTCAAGGTTACAAGTAGACATCCCATATGATCCTGTAATTTCTCTTTTAGGGGTATATCCTATGGACACCACAGCACCCAACCAAAAAGATATGTATATACCTATGTTCATAGCAGCACAATTTGTAATAGCTAAAACATGGAAATAAAACAGATGCCCGACAACAGATGAATTTCTTAGAAACCTGTCATATTTACACATTGGAATAATATGCAGCTATTAAGAAAAATGAACCCACCTTCTCTGACCCATCGTGAATGGAGCTAGAAGAAATTGTTAAGTCAGACAAAGATGCATAAGGAATGATGCCTGTCATAAACAGAAGTTGAGAAAGAAGAACATGAAAAGAAGCACAAAGCAGAATCTGAGTTTGGAGTATGCCACCAAAGTAAAAATGTTTGGGTGGAGGTTGAGGGTAGGTGTTCAGCTTCACTGGGGTTAAAGTAGTTGGGGTTTAATACAGAACTTTGGTGGTGGGAAGAGTGATAATATAAACTTCTTTTAACTTATAGTCTTATGGAGCAATATTTAATTAATATGAGAGTAGAAAATGGATTGAATGTCTCAAAATTTTTAACATTTTTTAAAAATTTATTTTATTCATTTTCTTTTTGTTGCCCTTGTTTTATTGTTGTAGTCATTACTATTGCTATTATTGTTGTTGTTGTCATCGTTGTTGGTTAGATAAAGAGAAATGGAGAAAGGAGGGGAAGACAGAGGGGGAGAGAAAGATAGACACCTTCAGAACAACTTCACCACCTGTGAAGTGACTCACCTGCAGGTGGGGATCCAGGGGCTTGAACCGGGATCATTACGTCGGTCCTTATGCTTCGCACCACATGCACATAACCCACTAAGCTATCAAATGAGCCCCATGTCTCAAAGTTTTGATGCATAGAACACATTTCTGTGTACATGTTCCTTCAATGTAAACACTTAAAACTTCAAATTGGTAATCAGATTGAATTTTATTTTCTTTATTTTAAAAATTTATTTATTGGAAAATTAATGTTTTACATTCAACAGTAAATACAATAGTTTGTATATGTATAACATTTCCCAGTATTCCCTATAACAATACAACCCCAACTAGGTCCTCTGTCATCCTTCTTGGACCTGTAATTCTCCACCCAATACACCCACCAAAGAGTCTTTTACTTTGGTGTGTTGTATGCTTTACATTGGGTAGTTCTCCCCCGCCAAGAGAATTGGATCAGTCCAGTTAGTTTCACGGGCCTGCTTGGCCCTGACCCGAAGGAACCCCGCCAGAGTTCCAGAGTTCCAGAGTTGGAGAGTTCCAGAGTTAGAGAGTTAGAGAGAGTGCTTGCAAGAGGGGTTCCTGAGTTCCAGAGTAAGAGAGAGTGCTTGCACCACCGCAAAAGACAGCAGAGTCCTGTTTGGTGATTAGATTATATTAGTTTATGAATCGTTGTTCATGAATAAAGAAATACAGCTTCCCTGCCCAGCCGTATGTTTCTGGTCATCTCTGTTACCCACCCGTGAAGCTAGCCTGGCCGGCTAGAGCCTCCGAAATTTTAACAACAAATGGCGCCCACGTGGACCTGACCTGCACATCTCACAGATAAGTAAAGACAATTTGGCTACCTATGTACTATGGCCTTCTCTTCTGCTTGTGAAGAGATCTCCAAAGGCCTCTGCTCTTTCTTCACGAGACTTTTTTGCTGTTTATGGAACATTTATGTCTGGACCACTCTGTGTTTTCCACTCACTCGGGCGAACTCAGAACATCCAGCGAGAATAGCCAGCGGGCGGGAGGCAAGGCGCGGAGCTGCTGTTTCCACCTGGTTAAACAGCCAGCCAGCCGGCTGCGCCCAGACAAACCCGAGCACCGTGCACGCAGCCCTGCAGCCCCGCAGCCCGCAGGAGGCTGACGCCAGCACGCAGGAGCCTGATGCCACCACACAGGAGCCCAATGCCAGCACGCAGGAGCCCGATGCCAACACGCTGGAGCCCGATTCCACCACGCAAGAGCCCGATGCCAGCACGCAGGCCAGCCCACAGGAGCCGGCTCTCCACCACGTAGCGCAGGGCACTGGATGTGTGATCCCTCCACGCTGCTCGGCCACTGCGAACAGGGCAGCAGACATGGCAAGGCCATGGGGCAGGGCTGTGGCGGCCTATCATGGCCGCCACCCCTGGGCACCTAGGCCAACGCCTTCTACAATGGTGGCCTGCCTGCCCTCTTGCTATAAATTCTGGAATGATCCCGGACCTCCCAGACCCCCGGGCTCCCTGCCGAAACTAGGCACACGAGATCTCCAGCCTCCATTCTGGTCTGAAGGCAGACAAGCTGGAGTATGCAGAGATTCGTGCAGAGATCGCAACCTGCAATTCCTAGAAGTGAAGCTGCCCAAGAGACCACCACTGGACAATGCACCCCCCCAACAACTAAGACAGTACAGATTTAAATTCGTGTTTAAAATGACATGTCTTCGTAACAAAGGTTTCTCTCCTTGTGTATTAATGACCATGTTTATGTGTATGTTTGAAGTTTGGTAAACAGTAACTTTTAGGCTAAATTCTTACTAGTCAAAGTTAAATAAAAAAGGTTTTCAAGGTAATTCTCATAAAGATAAAATTAACTTACATTTAAAGTCTGAGATAAAAATTAGTTAACAATCAATATATTTTAACTAAGTTGGTCTAAACAAAAGGTTAAATAGACTTGTTGATATGTAAAACTCTCCATTACCTTCTCTATTAGAAATGGTAGATCGCACAATGGCTATGCTAATTATTCTCATGCCTGAGGTTTCCTTTCCTGCACACAACTCCATCTTGAATGGGTGTAAAAAAAAGGTTAAAAGACGTTGTTGCTATGTAAAAGTCTCAAATTCCTTCTCTATTAGAAATATGCTAATAACAAGTTTTGTTTCATAGTAAGTAAATTGCAGCCAGCTGCCTTTGGGACTCTAGGCCGTTCCCCGCCCCCATGCAAATGCCTGTCGAGGCAAGTACGCCCCCCAGAGGCAAGAAAGTACGCCCCAAGAGGCAAGAAATGTTTTTTTAAACTGATAAAGTTTTGCCCACAGAGGCGAAAAAGGCCCCCTCAGGCCTTCCCTTGGCAGCACACTGGTTCTTGTTACTTGCTTATATGTTTCTCCATGTTTGTGCCAGTTTCTTTTTTAAAAATGCCTGTATGATATATGTTTCTGTTCACTCCACACCCTTGATACTATAGTCATTTAGTTAAAAAGAAAAGGGGGAATTGTTGTGTGCTTTACATTGGGTAGTTCTCCCTTGCCAAGAGAATTGGATCAGTCCAGTTAGTTTCGCGGGCCTGCTTGGCCCCGCCCTGAAGGAACCCCGCCAGAGTTCCAGAGTTCCAGAGTTGGAGAGTTCCAGAGTTAGAGAGTTAGAGAGAGTGCTTGCGAGAGGGGTTCCTGAGTTCCGGAGTAAGAGAGAGTGCTTGCGCCACCCCAAAGAGACAGCAGAGTCCTGTTTGGTGATTAGATTATATTAGTTTATGAATCGTTGTTCATGAATAAAGAAATACAGCTTCCCTGCCCAGCCGTATGTCTCTGGTCATCTCTGTTACCCGCCCGTGAAGCTAGCCTGACTGGCTAGAGCCTCCGAAATTTTAACAACATTGGTGCAATACACCAATTCCAGTTCTGGTTCTACTTGTGTTTTCTCTTCTGATCTTGTTTTTCAACTTCTGCCTGAGTGAGATGTTCCCATATTCATCCGTCTGTTTCTGACTTATTTAATTTAACAAAAATTTTTCAAGGTCCATCCAAGATTGGCTGAAAATGGTGACATCATCGTTTTTTTTTTTTTAGCTGAGTAGTATTCCATTGTGTATATATACTACAACTTTCTCAGCCACTCAACTGTTGTTGGACACCTGGGTTGCTTCCAGGTTTTGGCTATTATAAATTGTGCTGCTAAGAACATATGTGTAAACAGATCTTTTTGTATGGGTGTGTGGTGTTCCTTAGGATATGACCCCAGGAGGGGAATTTCAGGATCATAGGGTAGGTACATTTGTAACCTTCTGAGAGTTCTCCAGACTGTTCTCTACAGAGTTTGGACCAATTTGCATTCCCACCAGCAGTGCAGGAGGGTTCCTTTCACCCCACAACCTCTCCATCATTTGCTGACATTACCTTTTCTGATGTATGACATTCTCAAAGGAGTGAAGTGGTATCTCATTGTTCTTTATTTGCATTTCTCTGACAATAAAAAACTTGGCGCATTTTTTATGTGTTACCCAGCCCTTTGGATCTCTTCTTTTATGGATATTCTGTCCATGTCCTACCCCCATTTTTGGATGGGGTTATTTGTTTTCTTGTTGTTGAGTTTGGCAAGCTCTTTATATATTCTGGTTATTAGCCATTTGTCTGATATATGGCATGTAAAGACCTTTTCTCATTCTGTGAGGGGTATCTTGGTATGGGTAGTAGTTTCTTTTGCTGTGCAGAAGCTTTTTAGTTTGATATAGTGCTGTAGGTTTATACTTGTCCGAGTCTTCTTTGCAGCTGGAATTGCTTCATTGAAGTTGTCTTTCAAGTTTATGCGGAAAAAAGTTCTGCCAATATTTTCCTCTAAGTATCTGATAGATTGTGGTCTAACATCCAAGTCCTTGATCCACTTGGAATTTACTTTTGTATTTGGTGAAATATAGTGATTCAGTTTCATTCTTCTGCATATCTCAACCCATTTTTTCCAACACCATTGGTTAAAGAGACTCTGCTTTCCCCATTTAATAGTCTAGGCCCCTTTGCCAAAGATTAGATGTTCATAGGTTTGGGGGCTTACTTCTGGGCTCTCAATTCTATTCCACTGGTCAGTGTGTAAAGTGATCAGGGACAACTTCCACTGCAGAAATTCAGTATGGAAGTTCAGGAATAACTGGGACCACCAGAGGGCAATCAGACCACACTATGCTGACTAAATCCCAACTCAGATGTACAATATAAAAATGGACAAACATTATTTTCTCTGATGAAGAGTGTATTTATTTTTAATTTTATTTTTATTTTTATAATTTGTAATTCATTTTTTATTTAAGAAAGGATAGGATTCAACTTCCGGAGGTGGAGCTATGAGCAGCAGATCACTTTCATTCCTCTCCTCTCCCGGATCAACTAGGAATACCAAAGGAGACCACCCGGACCGAAACAAGACAGGACTAGAATGGCCACAGGAACCCAGTAAATCACCCGTGAGTACAAACACGCGTGGCTGGTGACAGAGAGGAGAGAGGGGCCTAAGGAGAGATTAAGTGACTGCTAACAGTTCAACAGTTGATCAGTGGAGACACCACCTCCAGTCTGCTCCACCAACAAGGGGACATCTGAAGGGAGGAAAGGACTCCCCAGAGACTCACTAAGTGAAACTCTGAGTCTCCATTGCTACTACCCTCAGAATCTGGAGCAGCAACAGGGAGGGACACCAAGGGACAGAGATCTAACCGGGAAACTCAGGAGAAGACCTATACCTCCGTGGCATAGCTGAGGGGCTGTGAAAGTCTCTTTGCATAACCACTAGATTATCTCTGCCACACCCTGCTTTATCTCTTGGTCAGGAGTCAGTGATTAAGCTAAGAAGCCTATTGATAGTTTAAAAGCCCTCAGGCTCCCATAGCCTACATGGAAGAAAAAAAAAGAGGCTTTTACACCACTGAGCTCCAACTCAGGGATTGAAAAAACTGTTAACATATATAAAAATGGTTAAAACAACAAGAAAAAATATTGGAGACTCGAACCAGGACAAGAGTCCAGCTAAAAGTCCTCCAGAGGGTGAAGCACAAAACAACGAGTTCAAAATTCAAACATTAGCTAAGGAAATAATAATAGGAGTGAGTAAAGAATTTGAAAAAATTGTAATCAGAAATGCAGGAACAACAAATAAGAATATGGAAGAAAATTCTAATTATCTCATGGTTATTAGAGAGCTGAAAGCTGAAATCGCTGAGCTAAGAAGGCAACTAGCTGAACAAGCTAAAACAGTATCAGAGCAGGGCAACAAAATAGATTAACTCCAGAAAACAGTAGAGGGCAGAGAGAATAGAATCTATGAGGCTGAAAACAGAATTAGCAAGATTGAGGATGAATTAGAGACGAATTAGAGACAACTAAAAAAGAAGTAAGAGATCTCAAAAAGAGATTAAGAGATGCTGAAAACAACAACAGAGTCCTATGGGATGACTTCAAAAGAAACAATATATGCGTTATTGGCTTACCAGAGGAAGAAAGAGAAGGGGAGGAAGAAAGCATTCTCCAGGCCATAATAGCTGAAATTTTCTCTAGTCTAGACAACACCAAAGACATAAAGATTCAAGAAGCCCACAGGGTCCCAAACAGAATTAACCCAGACCTAAATACACCAAGCATTGTCATACTTAGAATGGAAAGGAATAAGGATAAAGAAAGGATCCTCAAGGCTGCAAGAGAAAAACAAAGAGTCACCTACAAAGGAAAACCCATAAGATTAGCAGCAGACTTCTCCATACAAACACTACAGGCCAGAAGAGAATGGCAAGATATCTATCGAGTGCTCAATGAGGAAGGCTTTCAGCCAAGAATACTATATCCTGCTAGACTGTCATTCAGACTAGATGGAAGCATAAAAACCTTCTCAGACAAGCAACAGTTGAAGGAAGCAACCATCACCAAGCCTGCCCTGAAAGAAGTTCTGAAAGGTCTCCTATAAACAACCTGAACACCACAAATAGGACATATATCAAAACACTCTAAAACTCTACAAGAATGGCATTAAAATATCTTCAATCCTTGATATCAATAAATGTCAATGGCCTGAATTCACCTATTAAAAGACACAGAGTAGGAAGATGGATCAGAAAACACAACCCAACAATATGTTGTCTACAGGAAACTCACCTAACTCAACAAGACAAACACAGACTTAAAGTGAAAGGATGGAAAACTATCATACAAGCCAATGGCCCACAAAAAAGGGCAGGAACAGTTATTCTCATATCTGACATGATAGACTTTAAAATAGATAAGATTAAAAAAGATAGGAATGGACATTACTTAATGCTCAGAGGATCAGTCAATCGAGAGGACTTAACAATTATTAATATCTATGCACCCAATGAGAAGCCATCTAAATACATCAAACTTCTACTGAAGGAGCTACAGCAATATATTAACAGTAACACAATCATAGTAGGGGACTTCAACACCCCACTCTCTCAACTTGACAGATCATCCAGGAAGAAAATCAGTAAAGACATAAGGGAGCTAAATGAAGAGATAGATAAACTAGAACTATTGGACATTTTCAGAGTCATTCATCCCAAGAAACTGGAATACACATTTTACTCAAATCCACATGGATCATTCTCAAGGATAGACCATATGTTAGGCCACAAAGACAGCATCAGCCAATTCAAGAGCACTGAAATCATCCCAAGCATCTTCTCAGACCACAGTGGAATTAAACTAGCACTTAACAATCAACAAAAGATTAGTAACAGTCCCAAAATGTGGAAGCTCAACAGTACACTTCGTAACAACTTCTGGGTCAAAGAGTAAACCAAGGAAGAAATCAAAATGTTTTGAGAGTTCAATGAAAATGAAGACACAAGCTATCAAAATATTTGGGACACAGCTAAAGCAGTCCTAAGAGGGAAGTTCATAGCTATACAAGCACACATTAGGAAACAAGAAAAGGCACAAATAAACAGCCTGATTGCACATCTTAAAGACCTAGAAGAAGAACAACAAAGGAATCCTAAAGCAACCAGAAGGACAGAAATCACTAAAGTTAGGGCAGAAATAAATAACATTGAAAATAGGAAAACCATACAAAAGATCAATGAAAGTAAATGTTGGTTCTTCGAAAGAGTAAACAAAATCCACAAGCCTTTAGCTAGACTCACAAAACAAAAAATGGAGAAGACCCAAATAAATCGGATAGTAAATGAAAGAGGAGATATCACAACAGACACTGCAGAAATTCAACATATCATGCGAGGCTTCTATGAACAACTATATGCCACCAAGCTAGAGAACCTGGAAGGAATGGACGATTTCCTAGATACCTACCATCTTCCAAAACTAAGTAAAGATTAGCTATCACCATTACTATTCAACATAGTGTTGGAAGTTCTTGCCATAGCAATCAGGCAGGAGCAAGGAATTAAAGGCATACAGATTGGAAGAGAAGAAGTCAAACTCTCCTTATTTGCAGATGACATGATACTATACATGGAAAAACCTAAGGAATCCAGCAAGAAGCTTTTGGAAATCATCAGGAAATACAGTAAGGTGTCAGGCTACAAAATTAACACTCAAAAGTCAGTGGCATTCCTCTATGCAAACACTAAGTTAGAAGAAATTGAAATCCAGAAATCAGTTCCTTTTTCTATAGCAACAAAAACAATAAAATATCTAGGAGTAAACCTAACCAAAGAAGTGAAAGACTTGCATACTGAAAATTGGTCCAACCTCTGTGGAGAACAGTCTGGAGAACTCTCAGAAGGCTAGAAATGGACCTACCCTATGACCCTGTAATTCCCCTCCTGGGGATATATCCTAAGGAACCCAACACATCCATCCAAAAAGATCTGTGTACACATATGTTCTTGGCAGCACAATTTGTAATAGCCCAAACCTGGAAGCAACGCAGGTGTCCAACAACAGATGAGTGGCTGAGCAAGTTGTGGTATATATACACAATGGAATACTACTCAGCTGTAAAAAATGGTGACTTCACCGTTTTCTGTCGATCTTGGATGGACCTTGAAAAAATCATGTTGAGTGAAATAAGTCAGAAACAGAAGGATGAATATGGGATGATCTCACTCTCAGGCTGAAGTTGAAAAACAAGACCAGAAAAGAAAACACAAGTCGAACCTGAAATGGAATTGGAGTATTACACCAAAGTAAAAGACTCTGGGGTGGGTGGGTGGGTGGGGAGAATACAGGTCCATGAAAGATGATGAATGACATAGTGGGGGTTGTATTGTTAAATGGGAATCTGGGGAATGTTATGCATGTACAAACTATTGTATTTACTGTTGAATGTAAAGCATTAACTCCCCAATAAAGAAATAAATTATTAAAAAAAAGAAAGGATAAATTAACAAAACCATAGGGTAGGAGGGGAACAACTACACACAATTCCCATGACTCAATCTCCATATCCCATCCTCTCCCCTGATAGCTTTCCCATACTGTATCCCTCTGGGAGCATGGAACCAGGGTCATTGTGGGTTGCAGAAGGTGGAAGGTCTGGCTTCTGTATTTGCTTCCCCAATGAACATGGATGTTGACTGGTCAGTCCATACTCCCAGTCTGCCTCTCTCTTTCCATAGTAGGGTGGGTTTCTGGGGAAGCTGAGCTCCAGGACACATTGGTGGGGTCTTCAGTCTAGGGAAGACTGGTAGGCATCCTGATGGCATCTGACACCTGGTGGCTGAAAAGAGAGTTAAAATACAAAGCCAAAAATATTGTTGAGCAATCATGGACCCAAAGGTTGGAATAGTGGAGAGGAAGTGTTAGGGGGGTACTCACTGCAAACTCTAGTGTACTTCTGCTTTGAGGTATATATTATGCACTAGTTTATGGATACATGTGAACATATGCTCTATCTCGTAGAACCTGGTCTATATCTAGGTTTGGGAACTTTGTTAGAAAGTGAACCACCTGGGATGGAATTAGAGAATACTATGAAAGGAAAGGTCTCACCCGAGTAATGAAGTTGAAGGGTTGTCATTCCACACCTGAAGTCTCTGGACACAGTCTGAACTGAAGCATGTTAAGGTGGAAACTGTTGTGTTGATTAGGTTGTGTTTGGCAGATGCAATATTATTTGATATGGATTGGGAGAGGCATGCGGGAATGTGGTCCCTATCCTAAGGTTCCAGGACTGTGGGAAATATAGGCTCTATAGTGGAGATATGAGGTTCCTGCTGTCTTAGGGTTCAAAAAGACAATCGATAGTTAATGTTATCATCACATTATTTGGTAATTGGGTTAACTTTGAAAAGTAATTTTGTAAGGATTTTGTAAGGATTTGCTGTATAGTACCCAGTAACTTGTATATAGCTGTGCCACTGGTTGCTTGTGATCTACTTGGTCTAGGCTTTTGAGAGAGTCCGCATATCAAATACACAGTCTATATATTAAAAAGACTCAGTCTGTGTTTTAAAAACTTCAAGACATACAATTAATTTCCCCTTCTCATATTAATTAACTACTGATTAATATGACTACACTTTACAAGGAGTGTACATGAACACCATTCCCACCAACAAAAGACTGTGCCCCATCCTGTCCACCCACCCCCACACCCCAACATCCCAGGAAACTGCATGCCTCCCCCTCACCACAGGGTTTTTACTTTGGTGCCCTACTCCATATTTAGTCAAATCCTGCTTTTACTTTCCCTTTAAGATCTTCTTTCTCAACTTCTGTTGATGAGTGGGATCATTGCATACTCATCTTTATATTTCAAACTTAGCTCACTTAACATAATTCCTTCTTCCTCTGTCCAAGATGGGTCAGAGAAGGTGGGTTCATTGTTCTTAATAGCTGTATAGTATTACATTGTGTATATATACCACAGCTTTCTCAGCCACTCATCTGTTGTTGGGCACCTGGGTTGCTTCCAGGTTTTAAACATTATGAATTGTGCTGCAATGAACAAAGGAGTACACACCTATTTTTGGTTGGGTGTTATGGAGTCCTTGGGGTATAACACCAGGAGAGGAATTACTGGATCACATGAAAGGTCCATGTGCCTTGTGAGAGTTTTCCAGACTGCTTTCCATAGAGTCTGTACCAATTTACATTCCCACCAGCAATGCAAAAGGGTACCTCTGTCCCCACAGCCTCTCCAGCATTTGTTGCTGCTGTCCTTTTTGATGCATGACAATCCTACAGGAGTAAGGTGGCATCTCAATATTGCCTTAATTTGCATTTCTCTGACAATCAGTGACCTAGAGCAGTTTTTCATATTTGTTAGCCTTTTGGATCTCCTCTGGATTGAATGTTTTGTTCATATTCTCTGCCCATTTTTGGATGGGGACATTTACTTTTTTTGGTGCTAAGTTTGCTGAGCTCTTTGTATATTTTGGTGATTAATTTCTTGTCTGATGTATGGCATGTGAAGATAATCTCCCATTCTGTGAGGGGTCTCTTTGTTTGATTAATAGTTTCTTTGGCTGTGCATAAGCTTTTCAATTTGATGTAGTCCCATTGGTTTGTTTCTGCTTTAGTCTTTCTTGCAACTGGGTTTATTTCATCAACGATGTCCTTGAGGTGTAGGTGGGAAAATGTTTTACCAATGTTTTCCTCTAAGTATTTGATTGTTTCTGGTCTAACATCCAGGTCTTTGATCCATTTGGAGTTGAAATTTGTTTCTGATGAGATAAAGTGGTTCAATTTCATTTTTCTGCATGTTACAACCCATTTTCCCCAGCACCATTTATTGAAGAGAGCCTCCTTCTTCCATTTAATGCTTTGAGCCCCCCTTATCAAGCACTAGTTGTCCATAGTTGTTGGGATTTATTTCTGGGCTTTCAATTCTGTTCCACTGCTCTGTGTGCCTATTTTTGTGTTAGAACCATGATGTTTTGATGATGATGGATTTATAACATAGTTTGAGATGTGGGAGTGTTATGGCTCCATTACTGTTTCTTTTCCTCAAGATGGTATTGGTAATTCTAGGTGTTTTCAGGTTCCAGATAAATGATTGTAGTGATTGTTCTATTCTTTTAAAGAAGCTTGGTGGAACTTTGATGGGTATTGCATTAAATTTGTATATGGCTCTGGGGAGAATATTCATTTTAATGATATTTATTCTTCCAATCCATGATCATGGGATATCTTTCCATTTCTTGGTATCAGTTTCTATTTCCTTGAGTAGCGACTCATAGTTTTCAGTATACAAGTTTTTCACTTCTTTGGTCAACTTTATTCCTAGGTATTTGATTGATTTTGCTGAAACAGTAAATGGGAGTGATTTCTGGATGTCTTTTTCTTCAGATTTAATATTTGCATAAAGAAATGCCACTGATTTTTGTACACTGATTTTGTATCCTGATACCTTGCTATATTGCCTAATAACTTCCAGTAGTTTTCTGCTGGATTCTTTAGGTTTCTCTATGTATGCTATCATGTCATCTGCAAATAGTGAGAGCTTGACTTCTTCCCTTCCAATCTGTATTCCTTTGGTTATTTGCACTTGCCTGATTGCTATGGCAAGAACTTCAAATTCTATGTTGAAGAGTAATGGTGACAGTGGACAGCCCTGTTTAGTCCCTGATCTGAGGGGGGAATGCTTTCAGCTTCTGTCCATTGAGTATGATTTTGGCTGTAGGTTTGCTATATATAGATTCCACTATGTTGAGGAATTTCCCATCTATTCCCATTTTTTGTAGAGTTTTGAGCATGAATGGGTGTTGGATTTTGTCAAAGGCTTTCTCTTCATCTATTGAGATAATCATGTGGTTTTTAGCTTTTATATATTGATGTGGTGAATGACATGGATTGACTTATGGATGTCAAACCAGCCTTGCATTCCTGGGATGAATCCCACTTGGTCTTGAGGAACAATCTTTTTGATGTGCTGCTGTATCTGGTTGGCCAATATCTTGTTTAATATTTTGGCATCTATGTTCATCAGAGATATTGGTCTGTAGTTTTCCTTTTTTGTTGTGTCCCTGTCAGCTTTTGGTATCAGGGTGATGTTGGCTTCATAGAAGGTGGAAGGGAGTATTCCTGTTTCTTCAATCTTATGAAAAACATAAGAAGTATGGGTACTGTTTCCTGAAAGTTTTGTAGAATTTATTTTCGAAGCCATCTGGTCCAGGACTTTTGTTGTTTGGGACATTCTTAATAACGGTTTCAATGTCTTTGTCTGTGATTGGTGCATTTAGGTTTTGTAGTTCTTCTTGGTTCAGTTTTGGAAGGGCATATGTTTTTAGGAATTCTTCCATTTCTTCCAGATTCTCTTGATTGGTGGCATACAGTTCTTCATTGAAGTTTCGCATGATTCTCTGGATTTCTGTGGTGTCAGTTGTGATAACTCCTCCATAGTTTACAATTCTATTAATTTGAGTCTTCTCTCTTTTTTGTTTGGTGAGTCTGGCTAGGGGTTTGTCAATTTTGTTTAATCTTTAAAAGAACCAACATGTGACTTCATTGATCTTTTGTGTGGTTCTCTTATTTTCAATGTTGTTTATTTCTGATCTAATATTGGGGATTTCTGTCCTTCTGGTTGCTTTAGGGTTCCTTTGTTCCTCTTCCTCTAAGTTCTTTAGGTGTGCAGTAAGGTCGTTCATTTGAGCTTCTTCTTGGTGTTTAATATGTTATTGAATGGCTATAAGTTTCCCTCTCAGTACTGCTTTAGCTGTGTCCCAAATATTTTGATAGGTTGTGTCTTCATTTTCATTTGTTTCCAGGAACATGTGAATTTCCTGATTGAGTGACTCTCTGACCCAGTGGTTCTTAAGGAATATGTTGTTTAGTTTCCAAATTCTGTGACTTTTAATAATTTTCTGTTTGTTGTTAAATGTTAGTTTTACTCCGCTGTGGTCTGAAAAGATACTCGGGATGATTTCAATGCTCTTGAATTTATTGATGTTGTCTTTGTGGCCTAACATGTGGTCTATATCCCTGAGTATGTGTTTTGTGGATTTGAAAAGAAGGTGTATTCCAGTTTTTTTGTGGTGAAGGACTCTGTAAATGTCCAAGATGTCTAGTCTCTTCATTTAATTGTCCTGTATCTTTTTTGATTCTCTGCTTTGTTGATCTTTCTAAGCATGAGAGTGGGGTATTAAAGTCTCCCATTATTATTGTATTACTATTGATGTATTTTTGAAATTCTTTCACTAGGTCCTTAATGTATTTAGATGGTCCCTCATTGGGTGCATAGATGTTAATACTTATTATGTCTTCTTGGATGATTGATCCATCTAATAATTATGTAATGTCCTTGCCTATCTTTTATTACTTTATTTAATTTAAAATCTTTTGTGACTGAGATAAGAATGGCTGTTCCTGCCTTTTTTTGGTGGTCTGTTAGCCTGAATGATAGTTTACATCCTTTCACTTTATGTCTGTGTTTACCTTGTTGTGTCAGATGGGATTCTTGTAAGCAGCATATGGTTGGGTTATGTTTTCTGATCCATCCCCCCACTCTGTGCCCTTTGATGGGTGAGTTTAAGCCATTGGTATTTACTTATATTATGGATTTAATGTATGGTAGTGCCATTGTTCAACAAGTTTTTATTTGATATGTTGCAAGTATTATAGTGAAGTTCATGTTATAAGAGGTATTTTAGAACCTCTTTCATTGCTGGTTTGGTGATGGTTGCCTCCTTTAACTGTTGTTTGTCTAAGAATGTTTTGATCCCTCCATCTAGTTTGAATGAAAGTCTAGCAGGATATATTATCCTTGGTTGAAACCCTTCTTCATTCAGTGGCGCGGACCACTCAGTGGATGAGCAGCAGGAGGGTCAGAGGTCTTGAAGGCAACCTCTCAGGTGGGTCAGGAGTTGGCGAGGGAGAACAGATAGACACCACACTCTATTGTAGGGTGAATCTGGACTTGTTTTAATAGTGAAACTGCATTAGCTTTTATATTTTTTTCAGGTTACATTCAGGTTGCCTAAGCAACCAGCTCATAAAGAAATAACAATAGTCTTGTGGCTTTGGCAAGCTACATGTTATTCCCCTATAACTGTAAAGAATGGGTACAATACTTTGTATCGTTTTGTTCCCAGGGGAGGTCATACCCAGAATTGTTTTAGACTTTTGCTGAGGGCTATCTCTACCATTAATCTTCTATGGGGGCATACAGATCTTTGTCTAGTTGTGGACCACTGCTCATCTAGGTTTGGTAATGTTTAACTATTAATCTTTCTTTGTTTCAATATGTCAACTTGTACCTGGGAGGCCTCAATCTCTGTATTGTTTCTATGAGGGGCAAGTCATAACATGACTTGTTTTGTCCGTCTATGTTGACCCACCTTCTCTACTTTCATAATGTAACTTTCAGATATGCTCCTGTGTATGGGAGAGGGGGTGCTTTTGACTCTCCATTCCCACCAGGCACTGCCAAAGCATTATTAATCAATTGTGACAGTATAATTGTTTGTAGCAATAACGGGGGGAGAATGTGTCGACCCATTCCCATCCTTCTGCCCAGCTTCTTTGAAGTCTGAATGCAGGTCCAGAGGAGATGACTTTGTCAGTCTCTCTGGTGGTCATGACGGGGCAGCACAATTCAAGGTTCAATAGATATCTTGCCATTCTCTTCTGGCTTTTAGAGTTTGAGTGGATAAGTCTGTTGATAGTCTTATGGGTTTTCCCCTGTATGTGACTTTTTCTTTCTCTCTTGCAGCCTTTAGCATCCTTTCTTTATCTTACTCCTTCTCATTATGACTATGATGTGTCTTGGTGTCTTCAGGTCTGGGTTGATTCTGTTTGGAACTTTCTGGCCCTCTTGAATCTTTATGTTCTTTCTGTTATTCAGATCTGGGAAATTTTCTTCTATTATTTCCTCTAGAATGTTTCCTACCCCTTCCTCTCTTTCTTCCTCTGGCAGGCCAATTATGCCAATGTTACTTCTTTTGAGATCATCCCATATGTCTCTGTTGTTGTTTTCCGTGTCTCTGAATCTGTTTTTGAGCTCATTCACCTCTTTTATTTTTCTCTAACTCATCCTCTGTCTAATTGTGTTTTCTGTTTCTGTTAGTCTGCTTTCCCTTCCCTCAGCTTCTTTACTCAATTCAGCTATTTCAGCTTTCAGTTCTCTAATTGCCTCAAGATAATCAGTATTTTCCTTGGTGTCTCAACTGTTGTTTCCCTAATACTGCCATTCCTTTCCTCCAATGTTGTTTTCATTTCTGTGATTTGTTAAGTTTATTATTGCTTGCATAGTTTTCTTATCTATGGTTACTTCTGGTTGATTTGTAGTTTCTTCTGGTCTCTGGTCTTCATTCATTGTAGTAGAAGTTTTATTTGTTTTTGATCTCCCCATATTTTTTATTTATATGTTTCTTATTGTTATGTTCTGCTGTTCCTCAGTTCTTTTGTTTTGAGTACAAGCAACACTGTACTAAATACCTTTATGACAAATTCAATCACCAACCTCAGGAATTACAGTAGCAACTGAAGCAAGGATTGAGGGAGTTTAATCACCATCAGTTAGCCAAACAATGTCTCCGGTCCGTGAAAAAATAGCAACCAGGTCCAAGTGAATAAGAAAGAGAAAGGAAAAAAGGGATAGCAAGAATAGACAATTATGCAAATCTACTATCCACTGTATATTCTAGGAGTAACAAGAGGAGAAAGGGAAGTAGAGCAGAGATACACACATAGAGGGTCCACTCTGAGTATTATTTCTTCCCCAAAATAATTCACAAATGAGTATCAGTGAATTCAGAAAGACAAATAAGAAGGAATGAAGAAATAGAAGACAAGATAAAAAAGAGAGAGAAAAGAAAAAAGATAAGAAAAAGATCTGTAATAAAAGAGCAGTGAAAGAAAATTTTAATTGATTTATTTTTTTAATTTTTATTTTATTTTATCTTTTTTTAAAATTTTTTATTTAAGAAAGGATGAATGAACAAAAACATAAGGTAGGAGGGGTAAAACTCCACACAATTCCCACCACCAAATCTCCATAACCTACCCCCTCTCATGATAGCTTTCCCATTCTCTAGCCCTCTGGGAGCATGAACCCAGGGTCTTTGAGGGTTGCAGAAGGTAGAAGGTCTGGCTTCTGTAATTGCTTCCCCACTGAACATGGGCGTTGACTGGTCAGTCCATACTCCCAGTCTGCCTCTCTCTTACCCTAGTAAGGTGTGTCTCTGGGGAAGCTGAGCTCCAGGACACATTGGTGGGGTCTTCAATCCAGGGAAGCCTGGCAAGCATCCTGGTGACATCTGGAACCTGGTGATTGAAAAGAGAGTTAACATACCAAGCCAAACAATTTTTTTGAGTAATCACGGATCCCAGGCTTGTAATAGTGGAGAGGAAGTGTTAGGGAGGTACTCACTGCAAACTCTAGTGTACTTCTGCTTTCAGGTATATATTTTGCAGTAGTTTATGGGTACGTGTGAACATAAGCTCTCTCTCACAGAAACTGGTGTATATCTAGGTTATGGGACTTTGTTAGAAAGTGAACCACCTGAGATGAAATTAGAGTGTACTATAAAAGGAAAGGTCTCACCCGAGTAATGAAGCTGAAGGGTTGTCATTCCACACATGAAGTCTCTGGACACAGTCTGAGGTGAAGCATGTTGAGGTGGCAATCGTTGCGTTGGTTAGGTTGTGATCAGCGGATGCAATATTATTTGATATGGATTGGGAGATGCATACGGGAAAGTGGGCCCTATCCAAGGGTTCCAGGACTGGGGGAAGTAAGGGCTCTATAGTGGAGATGTGAGGTTCCTGCTGTCTTAGGGTTCAAAAAGACAATTGATAGTTAATGTTATCATCACATTATTTGGTAATTGGGTTAACTTTGAAAAGTCCTTTTGTTATGGTTTGCTGTACAGTATCCAGTATCTTGTATATAGCTGTGCTATTGGATGCTTCTAATCTGCTTGGTCTAGGCTTTTGAGAGAGTCCGCATATCAAATACACAGCCTATATATTAAAAAGATTCAGTTTGCGTTTTGAGAAACTTTGAGACATATAATTGATTTTCCCCCTCTCATATTAATTAACTACTGATTTATATGTCTACATTTTGCTAGGAGTGTACATAGACACCATTCCCACCACCAAAGGACTGTGACCTATCCCTCCTGCCCACTCCCACCCCCCACTGGCCCAGGAAGCTGCATGTCTACCCCTCACCACTGGGTTTTTACTTTGGTGCCCTACTTACAATTTGGTCAGGTCTTGCTTTTAGTTTCCTTTTCATATCTTCTTAGTCAACTTCTGTTGATGAGTGGGATCATCCCATACTCATCTTTATCTTTCTGACTTAGTTCACTTAACACAATTCCTTCTAGCTCTGTCCAAGATGGGTCAGAGAAGGTGGGTTCATTGTTCTTGGTAGCTGCATTGTATTCCATTGTGTATATATACCATAGCTTTCTCAGCCACTCATCTGTTGTTGGGCACCTGGGTTGTTTCCAGGTTTTAGCTATTATGAATTGTGCTGCTATGAACATAGGCGTACACACCTCTTTTTGGTTGGGTGTTATGGAGTCCTTGGGGTATAACCCCAGGAGAGGAATTACTGGATCATATGGAAGGTCCATGTCTAGCCTGGTGAGAGTTTTCCAGACTGCTCTCCACAGAGGCTGTACCAATTTACATTCCCACCAGCAATGTAAAAGGGTTCCTCTGTCCCCACATCCTATCCAACATTTGTTGCTGCTGTCCTTTTTGAAGTATGCCATTCTTACAGGAGTGAGGTGGTATCTTAGTGTTGTCTTGATTTTCATTTCTCTGACAATCAGTGACCTAGAGCAGTTTTTCATATGTTTGTTAGCCTTTTGGATATCCTCTGAGGTGAATTTTTTGTTCATATCCTCTGCCCATTTTTGGATGGGGTCATTTGCTTGTTTGGTGCTAAGTTTGCTGAGCTCTTTATATATTTTGGTGATTAGTTTCTTGTCTGATGTCTGGCATGTGAAGATCTTCTCCCATTCTGTGAGGGGTCTCTCTGTTTGTTTAGTAGTTTCTTTGGATGTGCAGAAGCTTTTCAATTTGATGTAGTCCCATTGGTGTGTTTATATGCTTTAGTCTTCCTTGCAATTGGGTTTGATTCATCAAAGATGTCCTTGAGGTGTATGTGGGAAATTGTTTTACCAATATTTTCCTCTAAGTATTTGAACCACTTTATCTCACCAGAAACAAATATCCTCTCCAAATGGATCAAAGACCTAGATGTCAGACCAGAAACAATCAAATACTTAGCAGAAAACTTTGGTAATTTTATTTTTTAATTAGCTAGGAGGAGGGATAAGGGGAGAGTCTGTAGAGGAGGTAGGAGTAATGAGACAAGTTCCTCTCACAATGGATAAGATGCTCAGTCCCCTAGTAATGAAAGATACCCAAAGAATTAATTCTGGTCAACCTAAAGGAGGGGGGGAATGATATACACCTTTATATAATATTAATAATAAAATAGAGTGGGGTAAAAAACCTGTACTAAATTGCCTCAAACCTCCTGAGTAGAGGCACCTGATTGTTAAGAAAGAAAAAATAACCCAGGACTAGACAAGAATAGCTGGAATAGATGGTTATGCAAATCTACTATCCACTGTATATTCTAGGGGTAGTTAGTGGAGAAAGGGAAGTAGAGCAGAGACACATGCTGAGAGAGTCCACTCTGAGTCAGATTTCTTTCCCAAAATAATTCCCAAACGTGTATCAGTGAATTCAGAAAGCTGAAGGAGGAAGGAATAAAGGATGACAAGAATGAGAAAAAGAAGAAAAAGAGAGAGAGAGAGAAAAGAAAAAGATAAGAAAAAGAACAGTAATAAAGAGCAGTGAAAGGAAAGATTTATTTATTTATTTATTATTATTTAATTAGCTATGCGTGGGGGAGAGAATGGGTAGGGGTGGTAGGAAAAGTGAAACAAGTTATTTTAGCAGTGAATAAGACACCCAGTCCCCTAGCAATGGAAAATACACTAAGAGTTAATTTTGGTAAACCTGAAAGAGAGGGGGTAAGGGGTACCCATTTATTTTGTATTGATGATGAAACAGAACAGAGAAAAAAAATCTGTCTTGTTCAGATTTTATGGCTCCAGATTGCCTCAGGCCCCATGAGCAGAGGCAGCTTAGAAAGAAAAAAAGGACAAAGGTCTCAGAAGGGAATATAATTAGAATGAATGACACCCCCTGGTGGGACAGGAATCTTGGTAAAGAAAGAAGCTCAGCAGGGGAGCCTCCTAGGAGAAGATCTCTGGTCCCCAGGGACTGGATATGAGGGAGGGGGTGCACTTTGGGAATAATGATTTAAAATGAAAAAATTTCCCTTTCTTTTTACTCTATTTTCTAACCCATATTGAGTTATAGTCACCTCCCTAGTGTGACCGCTCAGACCCCTTATTGACTGGCATACTAAAGGCAAAAAATCCTACCTTTTCCAGTAGATGTAGTCAGAGCTCAAGCCACTAGCAGCTTCTCATTCCACCATCTTCCTGAATCAAAGAGTGCCGGGATAGCCTGAGGGTACTTCTTCCCGAGCTAGTGCTCTCTGGCTTGGAGAGAACTCAACTGGAGCCGATCTAGGCTGCTGCATGGGAGAGGGATCAGGAACTCATGCCACAATAACTTCCGCAGGAGATACACTCTGGAACTCTCGGAGCCGGAAAGCAATTTCCAAGTGTCTTTAATCAGAAGAGCATCTGTTTTTATACTCTCCAAGTAGGGTGGAAACAGGATGTGATATAGAGAGGGTGGAGAGAAAAGTGACTGGTGAAAATCAGAGTGTGACAAGGAGGGGGCGGAACAGGCGAGAATCCTATCACTGAACCACCACCAATGCCCTGGAGGGAGTGCTTTATGTAAATGTAAAAGTGATTTATGTAAATAGACCAAAGCTTTGAATGGGATCAGTAAATCCCTATATAGGCATATGGTTAAGCAGAAGCCAGGGGGAGGTGGCATACTACCCAACAAAAGAGTGTATTTCTTATAATTTAACTTTGAGTTAAATGAATTTTCTTGTGATTTACCTTCTTATGATAGAAAGACAGGAAAGATAAAAACATCATTATTTTTCCTTTTTGTCATTAGGATTATTTCTGGGACTCAATTATTACATAATATGAAAACTCTACCAACCCTGTTAGCATTTCTTATTTCTCTCCCAAATAGAGAAGGGAAAAGACAAATGGAAATGTAGAAAGAACTGAAGAGCTACTATACCGCCTTGATGGAAACAGCAACAACACAGGGTTAAATTAAATTTATTTTTCATACAGAATACTACAAGGTTTCTTATGTACTCATTTTTAAAAATATATGTTCTAACTAAGGGGGCAAACTGATAAGAGACTGAGTGAACTCAACCATCCTTAGAACTCTCCTCATTCCTTCCATGGTGGCCACCTGCAGACGTGGGGTCAAACTCAGATATTCATTCATGATCACACAAATGCTCTACTGGAAAAACAGTAAATTATTTAAATCCTCTGCCCTTGAAGAACCATATCATTCAAATGTAAATGACACATTCTTGGAGGTGCTGGAAATGACACACATGGTAATGTGCACATGTTACAGTGTGCAAGAGACTGGGTTTAAGTTTCTGGTCTCCATTTTCAAAGGGGCAAAATTCAGGAGATGTGAAATAGTGCTACAAGTGTCTCTTTATCCCTTTCTACCTCCCAATATGCTTTCAGTTTTTTTCTGTCACTATCATACATGCATACATTAATGAATAAATCTAAAGTTACCATATTTTTTAGAAGAGATGTGGGCTATACTATAATAGGACAAGTCTACTTTTTCTATTTTGCTAATATGTCACAGTAAGTCTTTTGTTGTTACTTGGTCAAAGGAAAGTGTATTTCATGTATGATGTACAACATGAGATGGAGTAATTATATAGTCAATAATTCAAAAAACATGTCCTAATGATTTAGTTTCTAGCTGTGGATCTTGTGACCTGGATAGTTCCAACTGTAACTTTCCTGTATATTTTGTGCCAAAATAAGATTGGTAATACCATACTAAAACCTATTAACCTCACATTTTTTGAAAATAATTACAATTATGTTATTCTTTGCTTCATTATGGCATAATAGATGTCATATAATTGCTGGTGATTGACACAACTGTAAAACATAGAGGTATATAGCAAAGCACACATACCTTAGAGAGAAATAAAATCAACCTATTAATATTACTGCTCTGAAAATTACCACAGATTACTCATGATCAAAATTCCTAGAGTGCTTCACTCTGTGTCTGTAGTTTCATGATCTTGTTAGGGTCAATAGTCTGTATTTTGCATATTTTTAATTAGTTTCTAAAATGAAAATATTGACCAGGCCATAGGATAAGAGGAATACAATTCCAGACAACTAAATGTTTCTAATTTCTATACTAGACATGCAAATTGGAGTTGGGCAGTAGCAAAGTGCAAGGACCTATGTAACGATCCAAGTTTGAGCCCCCGGCTCCCCACCTGCAGGGAAGTCACTTCACAAGTGGTGAAGCACGTATTCAGTTGTCTATCTTTCTCTCTCCCTGTCCTCCCCTCCTCTCTCCATTTCTTTTTGTCCTATCCAACAACAACAACAACAACAACAACAACAATAACTACAACAAGGGCAACAAAAGGGAATAAATAAGTAAATAAATAATTTTTTTAAAGTGCAGAAGTGCACAAAATTACTGAACAGTCAAATTTGTGACTTATCACAGGGGATTATAAGTAATATAGGACAGTCTGAAGAATAATATGTTGTGTTTAATTTCACCGAATTTCATATATATACAGCATGCAAGTCATTTCTTATGAATCACTAGCCATAACTGGAAACACATTCAGAAATATGGCCTACATGCAGATCTGATCTGTGGCTGCTAATAAAATGTCATGTGTACCACATACACATGGAGGGACAATTGGATGGTTGACTCAAAGCTACTAACATAACACGTGAGGTAAAGACTTCAGGATCAATAACATTACCCAAGGGACAACATGTTTATACAACAGATGTCTCACCTATCTTAGAAGTGTTAAGACCAAGCAAACTCAAGGGAGAAAATTCAGCAGATGACTGCTTATTTATTTATTAAATTTATTTATTGGGGAATTAATGTTTCCTATTCAACAGTAAATACAATAGTTTTTACATATATAACATTCACCAGTTTCCCATATAACAATACAACCCCCACCATGTCCTCCTTCATCTTTCTTGGACCTGTATTCTCCCCACCTACCAACCCCAGAATCTTTTACTTTGGTATGATATGCCAATTCCAGTTCATGTTCTAATTGTGTTTTCTCTTCTGATCTTGTTTTGCAACTTCTGCCTGAGAGTTAGATCATCCCATATTCAGCCTTCTGTTTCTGACTTATTTCATTTAACCTGAATTTTTCAAGGTCCATCCAGGATCGGCTGAAAATGGTAAAGTCACCATTTTTTTACAGCTGAGTAGTATTCCATTGAGTATATATACCACAACTTGCTCAGCCACTCATCTGTTGTTGGACACCTGGGTTGCTTCCAGGTTTTGGCTATTACAAATTGTGCTGCCAAGAACATATGTGTACACAGATCTTTTTGGATGGATATGTTGGGTTCCTTAGGATATATCCCCAGGAGAGGAATTGCAGGGTCATAGGGTAGGTCCATTTCTAGCCTTCTGAGAGTTCTCCAGACTGTTCTCCACAGAGGTTGGGACCAATTTATGTTTCCACCAGCAGTGTAGGAGGGTTCCTTTGACCCCACACCCGCTCCAGCATTTGCTGCTGTTACCTTTTCTGATGTATGACATTCTCACAGGAGTGAAGTGGTATCTCATTGTTGTCTTTATTTGCATTTCTCTGACAATCAGAGACAGCATTTTTTCATGTGTTTCTCGGCCTTTTGTATCTCTTCTGTGGTGAATATTCTGTACATGTCCTCCCCCCATTTTTGGATGGGGTTAGTTGTTGTCTTGTTGTTGAGTTTGGCAAGCTCTTTATATATGTTGGTTATTAAACTCTTGTCTGATGTATGGCATGTAAACCTCTTCTCCCATTCTGTGAGGGGTGTCTTGGTATGGGTAGTGGTTTATTTTGCTGTGCATAAGCTTTTTAATTTGATGTAGTCCCATAGGATTATACTTGTCTTAATCTTCTTTGTAATAGGATTCATTTCATTGAAGATGTCTTTAAAATTTATGTGGAAAAGAGTTCTGCCAATATTTTCCTCTAAGTATCTGATAGTTTGTGGTCTAACCTCCAAGTCCTTGATCCACTTGGAATTTTCTTTTGTATTTGGTGAAATACAGTGGTTCAGTTTCATTCTTCTGCATGTTTTAACCCATTCTTTCCAACACCATTTGTTGAAAAGACTCTGTTTTCCCCACTTAAAAATCTGGGCCCCTTTGTCAAAGATTAGATGTCCATAGGTGTGGGGGATCACATCTGGGCTCTCAATTCTATTCCACTGGTCATTGTGCCTATTCATGTTCCAGTACCAAGCAGTTTTGATGACAATGGCCCTATAATACAATTTGAGATCTGGGAGTGTGATGCCTCTGGTTATGTTCTTTTGTTTTGGAAGTTCTAGGTCTTTTCTGATTCCAGATAAACATTTGTAGCATTTTTCTATTCACCTAAAAAATTTGGTTGGGATCTTGATGGGGATTAAATTTGTATATGGCTCTGGGTAGTATATTCATTTTGGTGATGTTAGTTCTTCCAACCCATGAGCATGGAATATCTTTCTACTTCTTTGTGTCTTTTTCAATTTCCTTGAGTAGTGACATAATTTTCAGTATACATGTCTTTAATTTCTTTGGTTAGTTTTACACCTAGATATTTTATTGTTTTTGTTGCTATAGTAAAAGGAATTCATTTCTGGATTTCAATTTCTTCTAACTTAATGTTTGTATAGAGGAATGCCACCAACTTTTGAATGTTAATTTTGTAGCCTGACACTTTACTTTACTCCCTGATGATTTCCAAAAACTTCTTACTGGATTCCGTAGGTGTTTCTGTGTATACTATCATGTCATCTGCAAATAGGGAGAGTTTGACTTCTTCACTTCCTGCCTGATTGCTATTGCAAGAACTTCCAACACTATGCTGAATATTAATGGTGATAGTGGGCACCCTTTTCTAATACCTGATCTGAGTGGAAATGCTTCCAGTTTTTCACCATTAAGTATGATGTTGGCTATAGGTTTGCTATATATAGATTCCACTATCTTCAGGAATTTTTCATCTATTCCCATTTTTTGTAGTGTTTTGATCATAAAGGGATGTTGGATTTTGTTAAAG
Organism: Erinaceus europaeus; assembly: GCF_950295315.1. NCBI lineage: Eukaryota > Metazoa > Chordata > Mammalia > Eulipotyphla > Erinaceidae > Erinaceus > Erinaceus europaeus. Next base: position 48,009,316 of record NC_080175.1, on the reverse strand, counting down.
GCTTTCTCTGCATCTATTGATATGACCATGTGGTTTTTGGTCTGGCTTTTGTTGATGTGGTGGATCAGATTGATTGCTTACATATATTAAACCAACCTTGCATCAATGGGATAAACTCCACTTGATCATGATGAACAATCTTTTTAATATACTGCTGTATCTGGTTGTCTAGAATTTTTGTTCAATATTTTAGCATCTATGTTCATCAGAGATATTGGTCTGCAGTTTTCTTTTTTGCTGTGTCCCTGTCTGATTTTGGTATCGGAGTGATGTTGGCTTCATAGAAGCTTCCAGGGAGTATTCCAGTGTCTTCAATCTTCTGGAAGACTTTTAAAAGTAGAGGTATTAGTTTTTCTTTGAAGGTTTTGTAAAATTCACTTGTAAAACCATCTGGTCCAGACTTTTATTTATGGGGAGATTTTTGATAACTGTTTCAATTTCATTAGCTGTGATAGGCATGTTCATGTTATCCACTTCCTCTTTTGGAAGTTGGTAGGTATCTAGGAAATTGTCAGTTTCTTCCAGGTTCTCTAGCTTGGTGGCATATAGTTGTTCATAGAAGCCTCACATGATATGTTGAATTTCTGTGGTGTCTGTTGTGATATATCCTCTTTAATTTAGTATATGATTTATTTGGGTCTTCTCCCTTTTTTGTTTTGTGAGTCTGTCTAAAGGTTTGTCAATTTTGTTCACTCTTTTGAAGAACCAACATTTACTTTTGTTTATCTTTTGTATGGTTTTCTTATTCTCAATGTTATTTATTTCTGCCCTAACTTTAGTGATTTCTGTCCTTCTGGTTGCTTTAGAGTTCCTTTGTTGTTCTTCTTCTAGGTCTTTAAGATGTGCAATCAGGCTGTTTATTTGTGCTTTTTCTTGTTTCCTAATGTGTGCTTTTAGCTATGAACTTCCTTCTCAGCACTGCCTTAGCTGTGTCCCAAATATTTTGATAGCTTGTGTCTTCATTTTCATTGAACTCTGAAACATTTTGGTCTCTTCCTTTACTTCCAATTTGACCCAGAGGTTGTTAAGAAGTGTATTTTTGAGCTTCCACATTTTGGGCCTATTACTAATATTTTGTTGATTGTTAAGTGTTCCACTTCCCCAGAGACCCATCTTACTAGGCAAAGAGAGAGGCAGACTGGGAGTATGGATTGACTAGTCAAAACCCATGTTCAGCAAGGAAGCAATTACAGAATCCAGACTTTCCACCTTCTGCAACCCACAACTACCCTGGGTCCATACTCTCAGAGGGATAGACAATGGGAAAGCTATCAGGGGAGGGCTTGGGATCGGGTGGTGGGAATTACCCCTCTTATCCTATGGTTTTGTTAATGTCTCCTTTCTTAAATAAAAAATATTGAGATGATACAGATTTGTTTGCTTTGCCTATGTGCTCAAGATTTTCTATGTGCTTGACAAAGGTTGAAATCTCTACCCCTCTAAAAATTGTAAGTTCTTGACTTTGGTGTCTTTGCTGTTCTCCATTAATCTCCATCACTGTTTCTGTCTGAAAATATTGGTTCATGAGTGGAACCAATTTGGTGATTAAAATTTATATGAATTCTGTCTAGTAGTCATGCTTATGATGAGAAAATAAGAGCCCAATTATTAAGTCAATACACTATATCAATGAGACTACCTGTTTGATACCAAAAATGCTCATTTTGGGAGTCTTGGTATCAGAATAGTACTCAGGAAAATAGAAATATTTCTATTCTTATAAATAAATGAAGCCCATATGCAAATCACTCTCTCAGTTATAAGTCAAATTCCCTTGTAGTGTGAATAAATCTAAATGTCTACTCACTTAGGGCTGCGGTCTCTGGGGAAGGCCGTCCTGTAATCTAGAAGAGAATGGGAGTGTTTGTGTTTCTGCTCTGTCTGGTGAAAGCTCTAAAAGATGAGGGTCTCAGATGATGAATCTTGGTCTATTGAGATGATTATGACTGTGTGTGAGTGACAACGATTTTTTTTTTTTGCCCTCCCAGGTGTTCTGTCAGAAATGAAGCTGCAGGAGTCAGGCCCCGGACTGGTAAAACCAGCACAGATGGAGGCAGAGCCAAGATGATGACTGGAATGTAGGCTCTGACATCAACTGCTAGAAAGCCTTGAAATACTGGCCTTCAGTGGGACAAGCAAGGAGGCATCCTAAAGGTAGACCAGGGAGGTGATTATAATACAATTTGGGTTAAAAATTAGAGCAAAAAGAAAGGAAATTTCTTGATTATTTGTCTCAACCCCCTCTCCCCATAACCAGACCCCAGGGGTAGGGAGTTGCTGCTAGCAGGCTCCCATGGATCTCCTTTCTTTACCAAGATTCCTGGCCCACCGAAGTGACATTAAACCCTGCTTCCAAATTTCTAGGCTATTTCTGTTGTTCCTCTGAGTAAGGGACTTAGACCCATTCAAGTGACAATTAGCTGATCAAGCAAGCCTCACACAGCCTGCTTGAAAGTTTTTTTTTTCTTTTTCACATTTGTTTTGTATTGTGTTTTCTTTATCAATCAGTTGTCTAGACTAAATGTACATAGGCTAACTGGGATCTGTCCAACCTGTAGACCCACTTGGACTTTTTACTCTGTTTTATTTTACAAACTATTATATATACACGCAAATCCCTTCCCCCCTCAGGTGATCAAAATTAACTCTTAGTATACTTTCCAATGCTACACTACAAGAATTATCACCCACTGTGAGAGAAACTTGTCTCACTTTTCATACATCCTCTATACACTATCGCCATTCTCCCACCTCCAAGCCAATTAAAAAAATATTTATATATATATATATACAACCCCCCTTTCACTCCTTTTTTTTTCTGTTTCCTTCTTTTTTCTTTTCTCAATTTTCCCCCTGTCTTCCTTTCTCCCTACCTCCTCCCTCTGCCTTCTGAATTCACTGATACTTATTTGTGAACTATTTCAGGGAAGAAGTCTGACTCAGAGTGGACTATTGTTGTGTGTGTCTCTGATATACTTCCCCTTCCCCTCTTGCTACCCCTAGAAACTACAGTGGACAGTATATTTGCATAACTGTCTATTCCTGCTATCCCTTTTTTCCTTTCTCTTTATTTTTCATTTAGATTTGGTTGCTATTTGTTCTTGCACTGGAGATATTATGGGGCTAACTGGTATTGGTTAAACCACTTCAGTCATTGCTTTAGTTACTATTGTAATTTCTGAGGGTGGTGATTGCATTTGTCATAAAGGTATTTAGTATAGTGTGGCTTGTACATATAACAAAGGAACTGAGGAACAGCAGAACATAAAAATAAAAAACACATTAAAAATGGGTAGATCAAGAGCAAATAAAACTGCTAATACAATGAATGAAGACAAGAGCCCAGAAGAAAATACAAATCAGCCAGAAGTAACCATAGATAAGAAAAGCATGCAAGCTATAATAAATTTATTAATCACAGAAATGAAAAAAAAAACTTTGGAGGAAAGGAATAGCAGTATTAGGGAAACAACAGATGAGACCCCCAAGGAAAATACTAACTACCTTAAGGCAATTAGAGAACTGAAAGCTGAAATAGCTGTAATGAAGAAAGCAGCCAAGGGAAGGGAAAGCAGACTAGCAGAAGCAGAAAACAGAATTAGTCAGACAGAAGATGAGCTAGAGAAACTAAGAAAGAGGTAAAAGAGCTCAAAAAGAGATTGAGAGACACTGAAAACAACAGCAGAGACATATGGGATGATCTCTAAAGAAGTAACATTCATATCATTGGCCTGCAAGAGGAAGAAAGAGAGGAAGGTTAAGCAAGCATTCTAGAGTAAATTATAGAAGAAAATTTCCCAGCCCTGAACAACAGAAAGGACATTAAGATCCAAGAGGCTTAGAGAATCCCATACAGAAACAAGCCAGACCAAGACACATCATAGTAACAATGAAAAGAAGTAAGGATAAAGAAAGGATCCTAAAGGCTGCAAGAGAAAAAAAATCACATACAGGGGAAAACCTATAAGACTATCAGCAGACTTCTCTACCCAAACTCTAAGGCCAGAAGAGAATTTATTGAGCCCTGAATGAAAAAGTGTTTCAACCAAGGATAATAGATCCTGCTAGACTTTCATTCAAACTAGATGGAGGGATCCAAACCTTCTTAGACAAACAACAGTTAAAGGAAGCAACCATCACCAAACAGGCCCTGAAAGAGGTTCAAAAAGACCTCTTATAAACAAGAACTTCACTATAATACTTGCAATATATCAAATAAAAACTTGTTGAACAATGGCACTACAATACATTAAGTTCATAATATCAGTAAATGCCAATGGCTTAAACTCACCCATCAAAAGGCACAGAGTGGGGGGATGGATCAGAAAACATAACCCAAGCGTATATTGCTTGCAAGAATCCCATCTGACACAACAAGATAAACACAGACTTAAAGTGAAAGGATGGAAAACTATCATACAGTCTAACGGACCACAAACAGAATAGCTGAAACAGCTATTCTCGTGTCAGACACAAAAGATTTTAAATTAAATAAAGTAATAAAAGATAGGCAAGGACATTACATAATTATTAGAGGATCAATCAGACAAGAAGCCTTAACAATTAGTAACATCTATGCACCCAACGAGGGACCATCTAAATACATCAAGCACCTACTGAAAGAATTTCAAAAATACATCAATAATAATACAATAATAGTGGGAGACTTCAATACCACACTCTCACACTTAGACAGATCAACAAAGCAGAGAATCAACAAAGAATCAAGAGAATTAAATGAAGAGTTTGACAGACTAGACCTCTTGGACATTTTCAGAGTCCTTCAACCCAAAAAACTGAAATACACCCTCTTTTCAAATCCACATAACACATACTCAAGGATAGACCACATGTTAGGCCACAAAGACAGCATCAATAAATTCAAGAGCATCGAAATCATCCAAAGAATCTTCTCAGACCACAGTGGAGTAAAACTATCATTTAACAACAAACATAAAATTATTAAAAGTCACAGAATTTGGAAACTAAACAACATACTCCTTAAGAACCACTGGATCAGAGAGTCACTCAAGCAGGAAATTCAAATGTTCCTGGAAACAAATGAAAATGAAGACACAACCTATCAAAATATTTGGGACACAGCTAAAGCAGTACTGAGAGGGAAACTTATAGCCATAAAATCACATATTAAACACCAAGAAGAAGCTCAAATGAATGACCTTACTGCACATCTCAGTGACTTAGAGGAAGAGGAACAAAGGAACAATAAAGAAACCAGGACAGAAATCCCCAAAATGAAAGCAGAAATAAACAACATTAAAAATAAGAGAACCATACAAAGATCAATGAAGCTAAATGTTGGTTCTTTGAAAGATTAAACAAAATTGACAAACCCCTAGCCAGACTCACCAAACAAAAAAGAGAGAAGACTCAAATTAATAGAATTGTAAATGATGTAGGAGATATCACAACTGACACCACAGAAATCCAGAGAATCATGTGAAACTTCTATGAAGAACTATGCTCCATAAAGCTAGAGAATCTGGAAGAAATGGAACAATTACTAGAAACATATGCACTTCCAAAACTGAACCAAGAAGAACTACAAAATCTAAATGCACCAATCACAAAGAAATTGAAACTGTTATTAAGAATCTCCCCAACAACAAAAGTCCTGGACCAGATGGCTTCACAAACGAATTCTACAAAACTTTCTGGAGACAATTAGTAGCCATACTACTTATGTTTTTCCATAAGATTGAAGAAACAGGAATGCTCTCTTCCACCTTCTATGAAGCCAACATCACCCTGATACCAAATGCTGACAGGGACACAACAAAAAAGTCATTGTCATAGCAATCAGGAAATTGAAAGAAATCAAAGGAATACAGATTGGAAGGGAAGAAATCAAGCTCTCACTATTTGCAGATGACATGATAGTATACATAGAAAAACCTAAAGAATCCAGCAGAAAACAACTGGAAGTTATTAGGCAATATAGCAAGGTATCAGGCTACAAAATTGATGTACAAAAATCAGTGGCATTTCTTTATGCAAACACTAAATTTGAAGAAGACATCCAGAAATCACTCCCATTTACTGTTTCAGCAAAATCAATCAAATACCTAGGAATAAAGTTGACCAATGAAGTGAAAGACTTGTATACAGAAAACTATGAGTCGCTACTCAAGAAAATAGAAACTGATACCAAGAAATGGAGAGATATCCCATGTTCATGGATTGGAAGAATAAATATCATCAGAATGAATCTTCTCCCCAGAGCCATATAAAAATTTAACGCAATACCCATCAAAGATCCACCAAGCTTCTTTAAGAAAATAGAACAAACACTACAATCATTTATCTGGAACCTGAAAACACCTAGAATTGCCAAAACCATCTTGAGGAAAAGAAACAGAAATGGAGCCATAACACTCCCAGATCTCAAACTATGTTATAAATCCATCATCATCAAAACATCATGGTTCTAACACAAAAATAGGCACACAGAGCAGTGGAACAGAATTGAAAGCCCAGAAATAAATCCCAACAACTATGGACATCTAGTGCTTGATAAGGGGGGCTCAAAGCATTAAATGGAAGAAGGAGGCTCTCTTCAATAAATGGTGCTGGGAAAAATGGGTTGTAACATGCAGAAAAATGAAATTGAACCACTTTATCTCACCAGAAACAAATTTCAACTCCAAATGGATCAAAGACCTGGATGTTAGACCAGAAACAATCAAATACTTAGAGGAAAACATTGGTAAAACACTTTCCCACCTACACCTCAAGGACATCCTTGAGGAATCAAACCCAATTGCAAGGAAGACTAAAGCTGAAACAAACCAATGGGAATAAATCAAATAGAAAAGCTTCTGCACAGCCAAAGAAACTATTAAACAAAGAAAGAGACTCATCACAGAATGGGAGAAGATGTTAACATGCCATACATCAGACAAGAAACTAATCACCAAAATATATAAAGAGCTCAGCAAACTTAGCACCAAAAAAGCAAAAGACCCCATCCAAAAATGGGCAGAGGATATGAACAAAACATTCAATCCAGAGGAGATCCAAAAGGCTAACAAACATGAAAAACTGCTCTAGGTCACTGATTGTCAGAGAAATGAAAATCAAGACAACATTAAGATACAACCTCACTCCTGTAAGAATGTCATACATAAAAAAGGACAGCAGCAACAAATGCAGGAGAGGCTGTGGGGACAGAGGAACCCTTTTACATTGCTGGTGGGAATGTAAATTGGTACAGCCTCTGTGGAGAGAGAGCAGTCTGAAAAACTCTCACAAGGCTAGACATGGACCTTCAATATGATCCAGTATTTCCATTCCTGGGATTATTCCCCAAGGACACCCTAACACCCAACAAAAAGAGGTGTGTACTCCTATGTTAATAGCAGCACAATTCATAATAGCTAAAACCTAGAAGCAACCCAGGTTCCCAACAACAGATGAGTGGCTGATAAAGCTGTGGTATATATACACAATGGAATATTATGCAGCTATCAAGAACAATGAACCCACCTTCTCTGACCCATCTTGGACAGAGCAAGAAGGAATTATGTTAAGTGAGCTAAGTCGTAAAGATAAAGATGAATATGGAATGATCCCACTCTTCACCAGAAGTTGAGAAAGAAGATCTGAAAGAGAAACTAAAAGCAGGATCTAACTAAATTGTAAATAGGGCACCAAAGTAAAAACCCTGTGGTGAGGGCTAGACATGCAGCTTCCTGGGCCAGTGGGGGGTGGAAGTGCTGGGAGGGATAGGTCACAGTCTTTAGGTGGTGGGAATGGTGTTTATGTACACTCTCAGTAAAGTGTAGTCATATATATCACTAGTTAATTAATATGAGAGGGTGAAAATTAATTGTATGTCTTGAAGTTTTTAAAACACAGACTGTGTCTTTTTAATATATAGGCAGTGGCTTGTTCCCAGAAGATGGCGGGCTGAGAAGCTGCTAGTGGCTTGAGCTCTGATCACATCTTCTGGAAACGGTAGGATTTTCTGCCTTTAGTAGGCCAGTCAATGAGGTGTCCGAGCGGTGACACCAAGGAGGTGACTATAACTTAATTTGGGTAAACAATTAGAGTAGAAAAAAAGGGAACAATTTTTTTTCCTTTTAATTATTAAGCACACCTCCCCCCCCCCCCCCCGCCTCCAGCTGGTCCCGCCCTGGGGACCAGCTCCTAGCAGAATCCCCTGCTGAGCTTCTGCTTTACCAAATTCCTGTCCCACCAGGGAGTATCATTCATTCTAAGTCTATACCCTTCTGAAAACTCTGGCCTTTTTTGTTTCTAAGTAGCCAACCCCCCCACCTCACACCACATAGCTAATTAAATAGTTAAAAATAAATAAATAAACTCTTTCCTTTCACCGCTCTTTTATGACTGTTCTTTTTCTTATCTTTTTCTTTTTTCTCCCTCTCTCTCTTTTTTTATTCTTTTTCTCATTCTTGTCATCCTTTCTTCCTTAATCCTACAGCTCCCAAAGCCACAGGCCCCAGCCCCCACACCACCAAACAGTGTGCTTTTTTGAATTCACTGATACACATTTGGGAATTATTTTGGGGAAGAATTCTGACTCAGAGTGGACTCTCTATGTGTGTATCTCTGCTCTAGTTCCCTTTCCCCTCTTGTTACCCCCAGAATATACAGTGGATAGTAGACTTGCATAACTGTCTATTCTTGCTATCCCTTTTTTTTCCTCTTTATTCTTCACTGGGAATTGGTAACTATTCTTTCACGGACTGGAGAAATTGTTTGGCTAACTGGTAGTGATTAAACTGCTTCAATACTTGCTTCAGTTGCTACTGTAATTCCTGAGGTTGGTGAGTGTAATTGTCATAAAGGTATTTAGTACAGTGTTGCTTGTACTCAAGACACAATAATTAAGTAACAACAGAGCATAAAAAAAGAAACACATAAATCAAAAAAATGGGTAGATCAAAAACGAACAAAACTGCTACTCCAATGAATGAAGACAAGAGCCCAGAAGAAACTACAAATCAGCCAGAAGTAACCATAGATAAGAAAAGTATGGAAGCAATAATAAACTTATTAATCACAGAAATGAAAACAACATTGGAGGAAAGGAATGGCAGTATTAGGGAAACAACAGTTGAGACCCCCAAGGAAAATACTGATTATCTTGAGGCAATTAGAAAACTGAAAGCTGAAATAGCTGTAATGAAGAAAGAAGATGAGGCAAGGGAAAGCAGACTAACAGAGGCAGAAAACAGAATTAATCAGAGAGGATGAGTTAGAGAAAACTAGGAAAGAGGTGAAAGAGCTTAAAAAGAGATTGAGAGACACTTAAAACAACAACAAAGACATATGGGATGATCTAAAAAGAAGTAACATTCACGTAATTGGCCTGCCAGAGGAAGAAAGAGAGGAAAGGAAAGCAAACATTCTAGAGGAAATAATAGAAGAAAATTTCCCAGACCTGAATAACAGAAAGGACATCAAGATTCAAGAGGTCCAGAGAGTATCAAACAGAATCAACCCAGACCTGAAGACACCAAGACACATCATAGTCACAATGAGAAGAAGTAAGGATAAAGAAAGGATCCTAAAGGCTGCAAGAGAGAAACAAAAAGTCACATACAGGGGAAAACCCATAAGATTATCTGCAGACTTCTCCACTCAAACTCTAAAAGCCAGAAGATAATGGCAAGATATCTATCGAGCCCAGGATTAAAAAAGGGTTTCAAACAAGGATAATATATACTGCGAGACTTTCATTGAAACTAGATGGAGGGATCAAAACCTTCTTAGACAAACAACAGTTAAAGGAGGCAACCATCACCAAACTGGCCCTGAAAGAGGTTCTAAAAGACCTCTTATAAACAAGAACATCACTACAGTACTGGCAATATAGCAGAGCAAATAAAAAAAATTTTTTTGAACAATGGCACTACAATACATTAAATCCATAATATCAATAAATGTCAATGGCTTAAACTCACCCATCAAAAGGCACAGGGTGGGGGGATGGATCAGAAAACGTAACCCAACCATATGCTGCTTGCAAGAATCCCATCTGTCACAAAATAAACACAGACTTAAAGTGAAAGGATGGAAAACTATCATACAGGCTAACGGACTACAAAAAAGGGCAGGAACAGCCATTCTCATCTCAGACACGATAGATTTTAAATTAAATAAAGTAATAAAAGATAAGCAAGGAAATTACATAATGATTAGAGTATCAATCAGCCAAAAAGACTTAACAATCATTAACATCTATGAACCCAATGAGGGACCATCTAAATACGTCAAGCACTTACTAAAAGAATTTCAAAAATACATCAATAGTAATACAATAATAGTGGGAGACTTCAATACCCCACTCTCACACTTAGACAGATCAACAAAGCAGAGAACCAACAAAGATACAAGAGAATTGAATGAAGAGATTGACAGACTAGACCTCTTGGACATTTTCAGAGTCCTTCAACCCAAAAAACTGGAATATACCCTCTTTTCAAATCCACATAACACATACTCAAGGATAGACCACATGTTAGGCCACAAAGACAGCATCAATAAATTCAAGAACATTGAAATCATCCCTAGTATCTTCTCAGACCACAGTGGAGTAGAACTAACATTTAACAACAGACAGACAATTATTAAAAGTCACAGAATTTGGAAACTAAACAAAATACTCCTTAAGAACCACTGGATCAGGGAGTCACTCAATCAGGAAATTCACATATTCCTGGAAACAAATGAAAATGAAGACACAACCTATCAAAATATTTGGGACACAGGTAAAGCAGTACTGAGACGGAAACTTATAGCCATACAATCACATATTAAAAACCAAGAAGAAACTCGAATGAATGACCTTAATGCACACCTCAAGGACTTAGAGGAAGAGGAACAAAGGAACCCTAAAGCATCCAGAAGGAGAGAAATCACTAAACTTAGAGAAGAAATAAAAAACATCAAAAATAAAAGAACCATACAAAAGATCAATTAAGCCAAATGTTGGTTCTTTGAAAGATTAAACAAAATTGACAAACCCCTAGCCAGACTTACCAAATAAAAAAGAGAGAAGACTCAAATCAATAGAAATGTAAATGATGGAGGAGATATCACAACTGACACCACAGAAATCCAGAGAATCCTGCGAAACCTTTATAAAGAACTATACGACACCAAGCTAGAGAATCTGGAAGAAGTGGAACAATTCTTAGAAGCATATGCCCTTCAAAACTGAGCCAAGAAGAACTACAAAATCTAAATGAACCAATCACAGACCAAGAAATTGAAACTGTTATTAAGAATCTCCCCAACAACAAAAGTACTGGAGCAGATGGATTCACAAATGAATTATACAAAACATTCAGGAAACAGGGAATACCCATACTTCTTAAGCTATTCCATAAGATTGAAGAAACAGGAATACTCCCTTCCACCTTCTATGAAGCCAACATCACCCTGATACCAAAAGCTGATAGGGACAGAACAAAAAAGGAAAACTACAGACCAATATCTCTGATGAAGATAGATGCCAAAATATTAAACAAGATCTTGGCCAACCGGATACAGCAACATATACAAAAGATTGTTCATCACAACCAAGTGGGATTCATCCCAGGAATGCAAGGCTGGCTCAACATCCATAAGTCAATCAATGTCATTCACCACATCAATAAAAGCAAAGCCAAAAACCACATGACTATCTCAATAGATGCAGAGAAAGCCTTTGACAAAATCCAACACCCATTCATGCTCAGAACTCTACAAAAAATGGGAATAGATGGGAAATTCCTCAAGATAGTGGAGTGTATATATATCAAACCTACAGCCAACATCATACTCAATGGACAGAAGCTGAAAGCATTCCCACTCAGATCGGGGACTTGACAGGGCTGTCCACTGTCACCGTTACTCTTCAACATAGTACTGGAAGTTCTTGCTATAGCAATCAGGCAAGAGAAAGGAATCAAAGGAATACAGATTGGAAGGGAAGAAGTCAAGCTCTCACTATTTGCAGATGATATGATAGCATACATAGAAAGACCTAAAGAATACAGCAGAAAATTACTGAAAGTTATTAGGCAATATAGCAAATTATCAGGCTACAAATTCAATGTACAAAAATCAGTGGCATTTCTTTATGCAAACACTAAATCTGAAGAATAAGACATCCAGAAATTACTCCCATTTACAGTTACATCAAAATAAATCAAATACCTAGGAATAAAGTTGACCAAAGAAGTGAAAAACTTGTATACTGAAAACTATGAGTCGCTACTCAAGGAAATAGAAACTGATACCAAGAAATGGAAAGATATCCCATGATCATGGATTGGAAGAATAAATATCATCAAAATGAATATTCTCCCCAGAGCCATATACAAATTTAATGCAATACCCATCAAAGTTCCACCAAGCTTCTTTAAGAGAATAGAACAAACACTACAATCATTTATCTGGAACCTGAAAACACCTAGAATTGCCAAAACCATCTTGAAGAAAAGAAACAGAAATGGAGGCATCACACTCCCAGACCTTAAACTATATTATAAAGACATGATTATCAAAACAGCATGGTACTGGAACAAAAATAGGCACACAGAGCAGTGGAACAGAATTGAAAGCCCATTAATAAATCCCAAAACCTATGGACATCTAATCTTTGATAAGGGGGCCCAAAGGATTAAATGGAAGAAGGAGGCTCTCTTCAATAAATGGTGCTGGGAAAACTGGGTTGTAACATGCAGAAGAATGAAATTTAACCACTTTATCTCATCAGAAACAAAAATCAACTCCAAATGGATCAAAGACCTAGATGTCAGACCAGAAACAATCAAATACTTAGAGGAAAACATTGGTAAAACACTTTCCCACCTACACCTCAAGGACATCTTTGATGAATCAAACCCAATTGCAAGGAAGACTAAAGCAGAAACAAACCAATGGGACTACATCAAATTGAAAAACTTCTGCACATCCAAAGAAACTATTAAACAAACAGAGAGCCCCTTAACAGCAACAGTCAGAAAGATAAAGATGAGTATCCCACTCATCAACAGAAGTTGAGTAAGAAGATCTGAAAGGGAAACAAAAAGCAGGACCTGATCAAATTGTAATTAGGGAAGCAAAGTAAAAACCCTGTGGTGAGAGGTAGATATGCAGCTTCCTGGGACAGTGGGTGGTGGGAATGGGTGGGAGGTATGGGTCACAGTCTTTTGGTGGTGGGAATGGTGTTTATGTACACTCCTAGCAAAATGTAGACATATAAATCAGTAGTTAATCAATATGAGAGTGGTAAAATAAATTGTATGTCTCAAAGTTTTTCAAAACAGAAACTTAATCTTTTTAATATATAGGCTGTGTATTTGATATGCGGACTCTCTCAAAATCCTAGACGAAGTAGAATAGAAGCATCTAATAGCACAGCTAGATACAAGATACTGGATACTGTACAGCAAACCATAACAAAAGAACTTTTCAAAGTTAACCCAATTACCAAATAATGTGATGATAACATTAACTATTGAATGTCTTTTTGAACCCTAAGACAGCAGGAACCTCACATCTCCACTATAGAGCCTCTACTTCCCCCAGTCCTGGAACCCTTGGATAGAGCCCACTTTCCCGTAGGCCTCTCCCAATCCATACCAAATAATATTGCATCCGCCGATCACAACCTAACCAACACAACAATTGCCACCTCAACATGCTTCACCTCAGACTGTGTCCAGAGACTTCACGTGTGGAATGACAACCCTTCAGCTTCATTACTCGGGTGAGACCTTTCCTTTTATAGTACACTCTAATTTCATCTCAGGTGGGTCACTTTCTAACAAAGTCCCATAACCTAGATATACACCAGTTTCTGTGAGAGAGAGCTTATGTGCACACGTATCCATAAACTACTGCAAAATATATACCTGAAAGCAGAAGACCACTAGAGTTTGCAGTGAGTACCTCCCTAACACTTCCTCTCCACTATTCCAAGCTTTGGGCCCATGATTGCTCAACAATTTGTTTGGCCTCGTATGTTAACTCTCTTTTCAATCACCAGGTTCCAGATGCCACCAGGATGCTGGCCAGGCTTCCCTGGATTGAAGATCCCACCAATGTGTCCTGGAGCTCAGCTTCCCCAGAGACACACCTTACTAGGGAAAGAGAGAGGCAGACTGGGAGTATGGACCAACCAGTCAATGCCCATATTCAGTGGGGAAGCAATTACAGAAGCCTGACCTTCTACCTTCTGCAACCCTCAATGACCCTGGGTCCATGCTCCCAGAGGGCTAGAGAATGGGAAAGCTATCAGGGGAGGGGGTGGGTTATGGAGATTATGTGTTGGGAATTGTGTGGAGTTATACCCCTCCTACATTATGGTTTTGTTAATTAATCCTTTCTTAAATAAAATTAAAAAAAGAAAATAATGCAAATATACTGGTAGAGAGAGGAGAAAGGGAATTAGAGCAGAGACACATAGAAAGAGAGTCCGCTCTGAGTCAGATTTCATCTCCAAGATAATTCAAACGAGTGTCAGTGAATTCAGGAAGCAGAAGGAGGAAGGAAGAAAGGAAGACAGGGGAGAAATAGAGAGAGAGAGAAAAGAAAAATCAGTAAAAAAGAGCAGTGAAGGGAGAATTTTTCATAATTTATTTATTTATTTTAATTACCTATGAGGAGTGAGCAGGTGGAGAGTGGATAGAGCATGTAGGAAGAGTGAAACAAGTTCCTCTCACAATGAAGAAGACACCTAGTCACCTAACAATGGAAAACACACTAAGAGTTAATTTTGGTTAACCTGAAGGAGGGGGGGCAAAGTGACACACCCATATATAATAGTAATAATAAAATAGAACAGAGTAAAAAGCTCTAACAAGTGTGTCTGCAGTTTGGACGGCTCCCGATTAGGTCAGGCTCCCTGAGCGGAGACAACCAATTGTAAAAAAAAAACAAACAAACAAAAAAAAACTTCCAGGCAGTCTTCCCCAGGAGGGGTGAGTCTTTGCTTGGTCATATATTTGTCACTCCAATTGGGCCTACATCACTTACGCAGACGAAAAAAAAGAGCCATGGGATTCGGAAAGGAACAGGATTGGAATGACCCCCTGGTGACCCAGGAATCTTGGTAAAGACAAAAGGTCAGCGGGGAGCCTGCTAGCAGTGGCTCCCTACCCAGGTGTCTGGTTAAGGGGGAGAGGGATGAGTTTCAGAAATAATAAAAAAGATTTCCTTTCTTTATTCTCTATTGTCTAACCCAAATTGAGCTATAGTCACCTCCTTTGTGTCATGCTTAGAACACCTTGCTCCCCGTCCTGCTGAAAGTCATGATCTTACCCTTTCCATCAGTTGTTGTCAGAGCACATTCCAGGAGCTGCTACCAAGTCAGCATCTGGGTTCCACCCCATTTTCTCCTAATTTTATTTGCATGGGTACCTTCTATGTTTTTTTTAAAGATTTTTAAATTAATTCATTTATTTCCTTTATGTTGCCATTGTTGTTTTTATTTTTGTTTTAGTTATTATTTTTATGTTGTTGTTGGGTATGACAGAGAGAAATGAAGAGAGGAGTGGAAATTACAATAGTAACTGAAGCAAAGATTGAAGCAGTTTAACCAATACTAGTTAGCCAAACAATGCCTCCAGTCCAAGAAAAAATACAGCAACCAAATCCAAGAGAAAAATGAGAACGGAAAAAATGGATAGCAAGAATAGACAATTATGCAAATCTACTGCCCACTGTAAATTCTAGGGCTAGCAAGTGGAGAAAGGGAAGTAGAGCAGAGATAGAGACAAAGAAAGTCCACTCTGAGTCAGATTTCTTTCCCAAAATAATTCACAAACGAGTTTCAGTGAATTCAGAAAGCTGAAGAAGGAGCAAGGAAGAAAGGAAGATAAGAATGATAAAAAGAAAAAAAGAAATAAAATAAAAGAGAGATAAATGAAAAAAGAAAAGAAAAAACAGTTAAAAAATCAATGAAAGGCAAGATTTTTTCCTATTATTTATTTATTTATTTATTTATTTTTAATTAGTTAAGAGGAGGGAGAAGGGGGACAGTGGGTAGTGGATGTAGGAAGAGTGAAACAAGTTCCTCTCACAATGGATATGACAACCAACCAGTCACTGTTTCCAGCATTTTTTGTTGGAGCTCACTCCAGTACCTGCTTTGCCCCTCTTTTCTTGTTTTTTTTTTTAATATGTGAGTCTATGGCTATGAGTTTTTCTCTCAGTAATGCTTTAGTTGTGTTCCAAATATTTTAATAGCTTGTGTCTTCATTTTCATTTATTTCCAGGAACTTTTGGATTTCTTGCTTAAGTGTCTCTCTGACCCAGTGGCTCTAAGTAGTATGTTCTTTATTTTCCAAATTCTGTGTTTTTGTAAGTTACTGTTTGTTGTTATATGTTAACTTTACTCCACTATGATCTGATAAGGTACTTGGAATTATTTCAATGCTAATGAATGTGTTGATGCTATCTTTGTGGCTGAACATGTGGTTTATTCTTAAGTATGTGCTGTGTGAATTTGAAAATAATGTGTATTCGAATTTTGGGGGGTGAAAAACTCTGAAAATGTCCAAGAGGTCTAGTCTGTCCATCTCATCCTTTAATTCTTTTGTTTCTTTGTTGATTCTCTGCTTTGTCGTCCCGTCTATGTGTGGGAGTGGAGTGTTAAAGTCTCCCATTATTATTGTATTACTATTGATGTAGTTTTTGTAGTTCTTTCAGTAGGTGTTTGACGTATTTAGATGGTCCTTCATTGGGTGCATAGATGTTAATAATTGTTAAATATTCTTCATTGATTGATCCTCTAATCATTATGTAATGGCCTTGTCTATTTTATATTACTTTATTTAATTTAAAGTATATTGTGTCAGAGAAATGAATGGCTTTTTTCTGACCCATTAGCCTGTATGATAGTTTTCCATCCTTTCATTTTAAGACTGTATTTGTCTTGTTGCATCAGGTGGGATTCTCACAAGCATCATATGTTTCGGTTGTGTTTTTAGATCCATCCTCTCACTTTGTGCCTTTTAATGGGTGAGTTTAAGCCATTGACATTTTTTGATATTATGCACTTAATGTATTGTAGTGCTATTATTCAACAATTTTTTAATTTGCTCTGATATATGCTAAGTATTATGGTGATGTTCTTGTTTATAAGAGGTATTTTAGAACCTCTTTCAGGGCAGGTTTGGTAATGGTTGCCTCTAACTGTTTGTCTGAGAAGGCTTTGATAACGTCATCTACTTTGAATGAAAGTCTAGCAGGAAATATCCTTGGTTGAAATCTTTTTTCATTCAGGGCTCAATAAATATCTTGCCATTCTCTTCTGGCTTTTAGAGTCTGCTGCTCGTTTTATGGGTTTTCCCTTGTATGTGATTTTTTTTGTTTTTTTTTCTTGCAACCTGTAGGATACTTTTTTAATCCTTGCTTCTTTTCATTGTAACTATGATGTGTCATCAGGTATGGGTTGATTCTGTTTGGGACTCTCTGGGCCTCTTGAATCTTAATGTCCTTTCTGTTATTTAGGTCTGGGATGTTTTCTTTTATTATTTCCTCTAGAATGTTTACTTCCCCTTCATCTCTTTCTTCCTCTCGTAGGCCAATGATACAAATGTTACTTCTTTTGAGATCATCCAATATGTCTCTGTTGTTGTTTTCAGTGTCTCTTAATCTATTTTTGGACTCTTTTACCTCTTTGTTAGTTTTCTCTAACTCATCCTCTGTCTGGCTGATTATGTTTTCTGCTTCTGTTAGCCTACTTTCCCTTCCCTCAGCTTCTTTCTTCAGTTCAGTTGTAGTACTACCTTGTTCTGCTAATTGGCCTTTTAGTTCAGCTATTTAAGTTTTCAGTTTTCTGATTACCTCAAGATAGCTAGTATTTTTCTTGATGTTGTTGTTTCCCTAATTCTGATATCCCTTTCTTCCATTGTGTCTTCATTTCTGTGATTATTAAGTTTACTATTGCTTGCATACTTTTCTTATCTATGGTTATTTCTGACTGATTTTGAGTTTCTTCTGGGATCCTATCTTGATTAATGGTTGCATTTTATTTGCTCTTGATATAACCATTTTTATTGATGCATTAAAAAAATTTTTTCTTCTGCCTTTCTTCAGCTATTGTGTTTTGAATACAAGCTATACTATGCTAAACACCTTTATGCCAAATGCAGTCACCAACTTCAGAAATTACAACAATAGAACCTGAAGCAAGGACTGATGCAATTTAATGAATACCGGTTAGCCAAACAATACCTCCGGTCCAAGAGAAAATACCAATCAAATCTAAATGAATGAGAAATAGAAAGACAAAAGGGGAAAGCAAGAATATATAATTATGCAAATCTACAGTACACTGTAAATTCTAGAAATAGCAAGAGGAGAAAGGGAAGTAGAGAAGAGACACACAGAGAGTCCAGTCTGAGACAGATTTCTTCCCCAAAATAACTTGCAAGTGAGTATCAGTGAATTCAGAAAGCAGAGATGGAGGAGGAAAGAAAAGACGATAAGAACAAGAAAAAAAAAACAGTGAAAGGAAAGTGGTGTTTTTTTTTAAATTACCTATGAGGAAGTAGAAAGGGGAGAATGGGTGGAAGAGATAAAATGAGAGAAGTTCTTTTCACAATGGACAGGATAGCCAGTCACCTCATAATGTTAAAAAAAAACAATAACAGTTAATTTTGGTCAACCTGAAGGAGGTGGGAGAGGGACACGTGTATATATAATAGTAATAATAAAATAGAGTAAAAAAAATTCTAATAGTTAGTCTGTAGCTTGATGGGCTCAAGATTAGCTCAGGCAGCCTGAGCAGACTGCCAATTGTAAAAAAAAAAAAAAAAAAAAAAAAAAAAAAAAAAAACCTCCAGGTAGTCCTTCCCAGGTAGGGGTGAGGCTCTGATTGGTCAGATATTTTGTGTCTCTACTAGTGCTCTTTTCACTTAGAAAAAAAAAAAAAAAAAACAGAGAGAGAAGGAAATCAAATAGGAAAATAATTAAATAATTAGAATGACAACCCTGTTAAGCCAGGAATTTTGGTAAAGAAAAACTTTCAGTGGGGAGACTGTTAGTAGCAGCTCTTCAGCCCCTGGGGTCTGGTTTTGGGGTGGGGGAAGGGTGTGCTTCAGGAAAAATCAGCAGATTTACTTTCTTTTTCCTCAGTTTTCAAACCCAATATTGAGGTATAGTCACCTCCTTGGTGTCATACTTAGGACCCCTTATTCATTGTCCTGCTGACAGTGTAATATCCTACCCAATCTGGCCACCATTGTTGGAGCTCATGCCAGCAGCTGCCTCTAAGTCATCGTTATCAGCTGTTAATTGGTATTTAAAGTGTTCAAAGTTGTGAAAATTAGCAGTGGTTTCAATGTTATCTCCATACCTGAGTTCAAACACAGTGGCTATTAAAGCTTCTTTTGTTATTTTCTTCCCTATAGTATATGGTTGCCTGGAGGCTTTTTACCTATAATTAGGTTTTTTAGCTTAGTCACTCACTCCTAACCAAGAGATAAAGCAATGTGGGGGAGAGATAGCACATTGGTTATGCAAAGAGATTCCCATACCCCCAAGGATCCAAAACTCCAGGCTCAATTCAACTTCTCTGCTGGCAGCCAAAGCCAAGCTGGACAACATTTCTGGGCCCCATGAGTTTCTAAACAAGTCCCATTTATTGTCTGTAGGTTCTGAGGCAATTATTCATCATGTTCTCATCAGGAGAACATTGTAGAAGGCTTCCAATAAACAGGCCCATTGCTATAGCACCAGGGTGTAGATCTTCTCCTAAGTTTCCTGGTCAATTCTTTGCCACCCCCCCAGGTCATTTCAGCCCCTCCCTTACCCCAGTGCTCCAGCCTCTGAAGGCAATAGCAATGGAGACTCACAGTTGCATTTGATGAGTCTTAGGAGAGTCCTCTCCTCCCTTCAGCAGTCTTTTTTGTTGCTAAACAGACTGGAGGTGGCTCCTCAATTGGAAAACTGCCAGACTGTTACCAGCCACTTGGGAATAGATATCAGATTTAGCCACAAGAGTCTCTCTTTAGGCTCCTCTCAGTCCATGAGCCACACATATTTTCACTCACTGGTGAATTGGTGGGATCCCAAAGCAGTCCCAGTATTGTCTTGTTGCAGTCTCAGGTGATATTTGATATTCTTTGTTCTTTAGAGAAGTTTTTTCAACTGGGTAGAGCTAGAGGTCTTGACAGAGTTGTTATTTCTGGATACTCTGATGATTTAGTGGGTTATGAAAGTAGTTCTAGTCCTGTTTTGTTGTGGTCCCTGGTGGTCTCCTCTTATATCCCTAGTTAGTCATGGAGAGAAAACATGAAATATTTTTATATATGATATAAAGTAGAATAAAACCATGCTGTAGAATGTAAAGGAAACTAGAACAGAGATAATAAAGCATGTCCTTATAAGTGTATTAGACATTCTCAGACTTTATAAAGGTGCAAATGAAAAATAGTTTAGTCATATAAATGCGTGGAAAAACCACCCTGGTCTCTCACCAGCCTTTAGGTTCTGCGTAGGCTGGAATAAAGAGAGTGATCTTAAAATAAAGACATGTATTAACAGTCTTGTATATTGTTTGTCTGACTTGCAGATGAAACAATCTTGTTAGACTGAATCACTCTCTTCTATCACAAGCTACAAGGATAATATATAGATACATATAGAAATAGATTATATATATAGTAATTAAATATATAAAAACATGTTTTTTAATTCATTGGGAATTAATGGTATACAGTCCACAGCAAAATACAACAGTTTGTACAACCATTAAATTTTCCCAGTTTTCCACATGACAATACAACTCCCACTAGGTACTCCTCTGCCATCATATTCCAGGACTTGAACACTACCCTCATTGCATGTATCACAGTCTTTTAATTTGATGCAATACAGCAGCACCATTCCAAGTTCTGCTTCATGTTTTTCCTTCAGACCTTGTATTGCAGTTTCTGTCTATGAGTGAGATCATCCCATATTCATACTGCTGTTTCTGACTCATCTAACTTAACATGATTTCTTCAAGCTCCATACAAGATGGGGTGAAGAAAGTGAAACAGCCATTTTTTAATACTTGAGTAGAATTACATTATGTATATATACACAATAACTACTTCAACCATTCATCTGTTGTTGGACACCTGGGTTGCTTCCAGGTTTAGGTTATTAAAAATTGTGCTACTGTGAACAAAGGCAAACAGAAATGTTTTTGGATGGATGTAATTGGGTCCTTACAATATATTCTCCAGAAAGGAATTGCAGGATCATAGGGTAGGTCCACTTCTAACCTTCTGAGAGTTCTCCAGACTGATTTCACAGTGGTTGGATCAATTTACATTCCCACCATAAGTAAGGAAGGATTCCTGTGTCCCAAAAACCTCTCCAGAATTTGTTACTGCTATATTTTCTGATGTATGACATTGTCACTGAAATGAAGTGGTATCCACTTGTCCTTATTTGCATTTATCAACATTCAATGACTTGTAACATTTTTTAATGTGGTTTGTTTCTTTTGAATCTCTTCTGAGGTAAATATTCTGTTCATATCCTCTCCCCATTTTTGATGGGATCATTTGTTTTATTGTTGCTGAGTTAGGTTACTCCATTATATATTTTGGTTATTAGCCTCTTGTCTGATGTATGGCATGTAAAGATATTTTCCAATTTTGTGAGTGGTCTCTTTGTTTGCATAGTGGTTTATTTAGCAGTGCAGAAGATTTTAAATTCAAAGTAGTCCTATCAGATTATTTATTTTATTTTATTTTGTTTTTAAATAATTTATTTCTTTATTGGGGAAGTAATGTTTTACATTCAATAGTAAATACAATAGTTTGTACATGCATAACATTCCCCAGATTCCCATTTAACAATACAACCCCCACTACGTCATTCATCATCTTTCATGGACCTGTATTCTCCCCACCCACCCACCCACCCCAGAGTCTTTTACTTTGGTGTAATACTCCAATTCCATTTCAGGTTCGACTTGTGTTTTCTTTTCTGGTCTTGTTTTTCAACTTCGGCCTGAGAGTGAGATCATCCCATATTCATCGTTCTGTTTCTGACTTATTTCACTCAAAATGATTTTTTCAAGGTCCATCCAAGATCGACTGAAAACGGTGAAGTCACCATTTTTTACAACTGAGTAGTATTCCATTGTGTATATATACCACAACTTGCTCAGCCACTCATCTGTTGTTGGACACCTGGGTTGCTTCCAGGTTTTGGCTATTACAAATTGTGCTGCCAAGAGCATATGTGTACACAGATCTTTTTGGATGGATGTGTTGGGTTCCTTAGGATATATCCCCAGGAGGGGAATTACAGGGTCATAGGGTAGGTCCATTTCTAGCCTTCTGAGAGTTCTCCAGACTGTTCTCCACAGAGGTTGGACCAATTTACATTCCCACCAGCAGTGCAGGAGGGTTCCTTTGACCCCACATCCTCTCCAGCATTTGCTGCTGTTACCTTTTCTGATGTATGACATTCTCACAGGAGTGAAGTGGTATCTCATTGTTGTCTTTATTTGCATTTCTCTGACAATCAGCGACTTGGAGCATTTTTTCATGTGTTTCTTGGCCTTTTGGATCTCTTCTGTGGTGAATATTCTGTCCAAGTCCTCCCCCCATTTTTGGATGGGGTTATTTGTTGTCTTGTTGAGTCTGGCAAGCTCTTTATATATGTTGGTTATTAAACTCTTATCTGATGTATGGCATGTAAAGATCTCCCATTCTGTGAGGGGTCTCTTGGTTTGGGTAGTGGTTTCTTTTGCTGTGAAGAAGCTTTTTAGTTTGATGTAGTCCCAAAGGTTTATACTTGCTTAGTCTTCCTTGTAATTGGATTCGTTTCATTGAACATGTCTTTAAAATTTATGTGGAAAAAAGTTCTGCCAATATTTTCCTCTAAGTATCTGATAGTTTCTGGTCTAACATCCAAGTCCTTGATCCACTTGGAATTTACTTTTGTATTTGGTGAAATACAGTGATTCAGTTTCATTCTTCTGCATGTTTCAACCCATTGTTTCCAACACCATTTGTTGAAGAGACTCTGATTTCCCCATGTAAATAGTCTGAGCCCCTTTGTCAAAGATTAGATGTCCATATGTGCGGGACCTCATTTATGGGCTCTCAATTCTATTCCACTGGTCAGTGTGTCTGTTCATTTTCCAGTACCAAGCAGTTTTGATGACAATGGCCCTATAATACAGTTTGAGATCTGGGAGTGTGATGCCTCCGGTTCTGTTCTTTTTTCTCAAGATTGTTTTGGCAATTCTAGGTCTTTTCTGGTTCCAGATAAACATTTGTAGCATTTTTTCTATTCTCCTAAAAAAGACCCCACCAATGTGTCCTGGAGCTCAGCTTCCCCAGAGACACACCTTACTAGGGAAAGAGAGAGGCAGACTGGGAGTATGGACCGACCAGCCAACGCCCATGTTCAGCGGGGAAGCAATTACAGAAGCCAGACCTTCTACCTTCTGCAACCCTCAACGACCCTGGGTCCATGCTCCCAGAGGGCTAGAGAATGGGAAAGCTACCATGGGAGGGGGTGGGTTATGGGGATTGGGTGGTGGGAATTGTGTGGAGTTGTACCCCTCCTACCTTATGTTTTTGTTCATTAATCCTTTCTTAAATAAAAAATTTAAAAAAAATAGCAAAAGAAAAAAAATGTTATTGGCATCTTGATGGGGATAGCATTAAATTTGTAGATGGCTCTGGGTAATATATTCATTTTGATGATGTTAATTCTTCCAACCCATGAACATGGAATATCTTTCCACTTCTTTGTGTCTTTTTCAATTTCTTTGAGTAGTGACTGATAATTTTCAGTATGCAAGTCTTTCACTTCTTTGGTTAGGTTTACTCCTAGATACTTTATTGTTTTTGTTGCTATAGAAAAGGAACTGATTTCTGGATTTCAATTTCTTCTAACTTAGTGTTTGCATAGAGGAATGCCACTGACTTTTGAATGTTAATTTTATAGCCTGACACCTTACTGTATTTCCTGATGATTTCCAAAAGCTTCTTGCTGGATTCCTTAGGCTTTTCCATGTATAGTATCATGTCATCTGCAAATAAGGAGAGTTTGACTTCTTCTCTTCCAATCTGTATGCCTTTAATTCCTTGCTCCTGCCTGATTGCTATGGCAAGAACTTCCAACACTATGTTGAATAGTAATGGTGATTATGGGCAGCCCTGTGTAGTACCTGATCTGAGGGGAAATGCTTCCAGTTTTTCACCATTGAGTATGATGTTGGCTGTAGGTTTGCTATATATAGACTCCACTATCTTCAGGAATTTTCCGTCTATTCCCATTTTTTGTAGTGTTTTGATCATAAAGGGATGTTGTATTTTGTCAAAGGCTTTCTCTGCATCTATTGATATGACCATGTGGTTTTTGGTCTTGCTTTTGTTGATGTGGTGGATCACACTGATTGATTTACGTATATTAAACCAACCTTGCATGCCTGGGATAAACCCCACTTGGTCATGATGAACAATCTTTTTGATATACTGCTGTATCCGGTTGGCTAGAATTGTGTTCAATATTTTCGCATCTATGTTCATCAGAGATATTGGTCTGTAGTTTTCTTTTTTGGTTGTGTCCCTGTCTGCTTTTGGTATCAGGGTGATGTTGGCTTCATAGAAGCTGGCAGGGAGTATCCCAGTGTCTTCAATCTTCTGGAAGACTTTTAAAAGTAGAGGTATTAGTTCTTCTTTGAAAGTTTTGTAGAATTCATTTGTAAAACCATCTGGTCCAGGACTTTTATTTTGGGGAATATTTTTGATAACTGTTTCAATTTCATTAGCTGTGATGGGCCTGTTCATGTTATCCACTTCCTCTTTACTTAGTTTTGGAAGTTGTTAGGTATCTAGGAAATCATCCATTCCTTCCAGGTTCTCTAGCTTGGTGGCATATAGTTGTTCATAGAAGCCTCGCATGATATGTTGAATTTCTGTGGTGTCTGTTGTGATATCTCCTCTTTCATTTAGTATCTGATTTATTTGGGTCTTCTCCCTTTTTTGTTTTGTGATTCTGGCTAAAGGTTTGTCAATTTTATTTACTCTTTCAAAGAACCAACATTTACTTTCATTGATCTTTTGTATGGTTTTCCTATTTTCAATGTTATTTATTTCTGCCCTAACTTTAGTGATTTCTGTCCTTCTGGTTGCTTTAGGATTCCTTTGTTGTTCTTCTTCTAGGTCTTTAAGATGTGCAATCAGGCTGTTTATTTGTGCCTTTTCTTGTTTCCTAATGTGTGCTTGTATAGCTATGAACTTCCCTCTTAGGACTGCTTTAGCTGTGTCCCAAATATTTTGATAGCTTGTGTCTTCATTTTCATTGAACTCTCAAAACATTTTGATTTCTTCCTTGGTTTACTCTTTGACCCAGAAGTTGTTACGAAGTGTACTGTTGAGCTTCCACATTTTGGGACTGTTACTAATCTTTTGTTGATTGTTAAGTGCTAGTTTAATTCCACTGTGGTCTGAGAAGATGCTTGGGATGATTTCAGTGCTCTTGAATTGGCTGATGCTGTCTTTGTGGCCTAACATATGGTCTATCCTTGAGAATGATCCATGTGGATTTGAGTAAAATGTGTATTCCAGTTTCTTGGGATGAATGACTCTGAAAATGTCCAATAGTTCTAGTTTATCTATCTCTTCATTTAGCTCCCTTATGTCTTTACTGATTTTCTTCCTGGATGATCTGTCAAGTTGAGAGAGTGGGGTGTTGAAGTCCCCTACTATGATTGTGTTACTGTTAATATATTGCTGTAGCTCCTTCAGTAGAAGTTTGATGTATTTAGATGGCTTCTCATTGGGTGCATAGATATTAATAATTGTTAAGTCCTCTCGATTGACTGATCCTCTGAGCATTAAGTAATGTCCATTCCTATCTTTTTTAATCTTATCTATTTTAAAGTCTATCATGTCAGATATGAGAATAACTGTTCCTGCCCTTTTTTGTGGGCCATTGGCTTGTATGATAGTTTTCCATCCTTTCACTTTAAGTCTGTGTTTGTCTTGTTGAGTTAGGTGAGTTTCCTGTAGACAACATATTGTTGGGTTGTGTTTTCTGATCCATCTTCCTACTCTGTGTCTTTTAATAGGTGAATTCAGGCCATTGACATTTATTGATATCAAGGATTGAAGATATTTTAATGCCATTCTTGTAGAGTTTTAGAGTGTTTTGATATATGTCCTATTTGTGGTGTTCAGGTTGTTTATAGGAGACCTTTCAGAACTTCTTTCAGGGCAGGCTTGGTGATGGTTGCTTCCTTCAACTGTTGCTTGTCTGAGAAGGTTTTTATGCTTCCATCTAGTCTGAATGACAGTCTAGCAGGATATAGTATTCTTGGCTGAAAGCCTTCCTCATTGAGCACTCGATAGATATCTTGCCATTCTCTTCTGGCCTGTAGTGTTTGTATGGAGAAGTCTGCTGCTAATCTTATGGGTTTTCCTTTGTAGGTGACTCTTTGTTTTTCTCTTGCAGCCTTGAGGATCCTTTCTTTATCCTTATTCCTTTCCATTCTAAGTATGACAATGCTTGGTGTATTTAGGTCTGGGTTAATTCTGTTTGGGACCCTGTGGGCTTCTTGAATCTTTATGTCTTTGGTGTTGTCTAGACTAGAGAAAATTTCAGCTATTATGGCCTGGAGAATGCTTTCTTCCTCCCCTTCTCTTTCTTCCTCTGGTAAGCCAATAACGCATATATTGTTTCTTTTGAAGTCATCCCATAGGACTCTGTTGTTGTTTTCAGCATCTCTTAATCTCTTTTTGAGATCTCTTACTTCTTTTTTAGTTGTCTCTAATTCGTCTCTAATTCATCCTCAATCTTGCTAATTCTGTTTTCAGCCTCATAGATTCTATTCTCTCTGCCCTCTACTGTTTTCTGGAGTTAATCTATTTTGTTGCCCTGCTCTGATACTGTTTTAGCTTGTTCAGCTAGTTGCCTTCTTAGCTCAGCGATTTCAGCTTTCAGCTCTCTAATAACCATGAGATAATTAGAATTTTCTTCCATATTCTTATTTGTTGTTCCTGCATTTCTGATTACAATTTTTTCAAATTCTTTACTCACTCCTATTATTATTTCCTTAGCTAATGTTTGAATTTTGAACTCGTTGTTTTGTGCTTCACCCTCTGGAGGACTTTTAGCTGGACTCTTGTCCTGGTTCGAGTCTCCAATATTTTTTCTTGTTGTTTTAACCATTTTTATATATGTTAACAGTTTTTTCAATCCCTGAGTTGGAGCTCAGTGGTGTAAAAGCCTCTTTTTTTTTCTTCCATGTAGGCTATGGGAGCCTGAGGGCTTTTAAACTATCAATAGGCTTCTTAGCTTAATCACTGACTCCTGACCAAGAGATAAAGCAGGGTGTGGCAGAGATAATCTAGTGGTTATGCAAAGAGACTTTCACAGCCCCTCAGCTATGCCACGGAGGTATAGGTCTTCTCCTGAGTTTCCCGGTTAGATCTCTGTCCCTTGGTGTCCCTCCCTGTTGCTGCTCCAGATTCTGAGGGTAGTAGCAATGGAGACTCAGAGTTTCACTTAGTGAGTCTCTGGGGAGTCCTTTCCTCCCTTCAGATGTCCCCTTGTTGGTGGAGCAGACTGGAGGTGGTGTCTCCACTGATCAACTGTTGAACTGTTAGCAGTCACTTAATCTCTCCTTAGGCCCCTCTCTCCTCTCTGTCACCAGCCACGCGTGTTTGTACTCACGGGTGATTTACTGGGTTCCTGTGGCCATTCTAGTCCTGTCTTGTTTCGGTCCGGGTGGTCTCCTTTGGTATTCCTAGTTGATCCGGGAGAGGAGAGGAATGAAAGTGATCTGCTGCTCATAGCTCCACCTCCGGAAGTTGAATCCTATCCTTTCTTAAATAAAAAATGAATTACAAATTATAAAAATAAAAATAAAATTAAAAATAAATACACTCTTCATCAGAGAAAATAATGTTTGTCCATTTTTATATTGTACATCTGAGTTGGGATTTAGTCAGCATAGTGTGGTCTGATTGCCCTCTGGTGGTCCCAGTTATTCCTGAACTTCCATACTGAATTTCTGCAGTGGAAGTTGTCCCTGATCACTTTACACACTGACCAGTGGAATAGAATTGAGAGCCCAGAAGTAAGCCCCCAAACCTATGAACATCTAATCTTTGGCAAAGGGGCCTAGACTATTAAATGGGGAAAGCAGAGTCTCTTTAACCAATGGTGTTGGAAAAAATGGGTTGAGATATGCAGAAGAATGAAACTGAATCACTATATTTCACCAAATACAAAAGTAAATTCCAAGTGGATCAAGGACTTGGATGTTAGACCACAATCTATCAGATACTTAGAGGAAAATATTGGCAGAACTTTTTTCCGCATAAACTTGAAAGACAACTTCAATGAAGCAATTCCAGCTGCAAAGAAGACTCGGACAAGTATAAACCTACAGCACTATATCAAACTAAAAAGCTTCTGCACAGCAAAAGAAACTACTACCCATACCAAGATACCCCTCACAGAATGAGAAAAGGTCTTTACATGCCATATATCAGACAAATGGCTAATAACCAGAATATATAAAGAGCTTGCCAAACTCAACAACAAGAAAACAAATAACCCCATCCAAAAATGGGGGTAGGACATGGACAGAATATCCATAAAAGAAGAGATCCAAAGGGCTGGGTAACACATAAAAAATGCGCCAAGTTTTTTATTGTCAGAGAAATGCAAATAAAGAACAATGAGATACCACTTCACTCCTTTGAGAATGTCATACATCAGAAAAGGTAATGTCAGCAAATGATGGAGAGGTTGTGGGGTGAAAGGAACCCTCCTGCACTGCTGGTGGGAATGCAAATTGGTCCAAACTCTGTAGAGAACAGTCTGGAGAACTCTCAGAAGGTTACAAATGTACCTACCCTATGATCCTGAAATTCCCCTCCTGGGGTCATATCCTAAGGAACACCACACACCCATACAAAAAGATCTGTTTACACATATGTTCTTAGCAGCACAATTTATAATAGCCAAAACCTGGAAGCAACCCAGGTGTCCAACAACAGTTGAGTGGCTGAGAAAGTTGTAGTATATATACACAATGGAATACTACTCAGCTAAAAAAAAAAAAACGATGATGTCACCATTTTCAGCCAATCTTGGATGGACCTTGAAAAATTTTTGTTAAATTAAATAAGTCAGAAACAGACGGATGAATATGGGAACATCTCACTCAGGCAGAAGTTGAAAAACAAGATCAGAAGAGAAAACACAAGTAGAACCAGAACTGGAATTGGTGTATTGCACCAATGTTGTTAAAATTTCGGAGGCTCTAGCCAGTCAGGCTAGCTTCACGGGCGGGTAACAGAGATGACCAGAGACATACGGCTGGGCAGGGAAGCTGTATTTCTTTATTCATGAACAACGATTCATAAACTAATATAATCTAATCACCAAACAGGACTCTGCTGTCTCTTTGGGGTGGCGCAAGCACTCTCTCTTACTCCGGAACTCAGGAACCCCTCTCGCAAGCACTCTCTCTAACTCTCTAACTCTGGAACTCTCCAACTCTGGAACTCTGGAACTCTGGCGGGGTTCCTTCAGGGCGGGGCCAAGCAGGCCCGCGAAACTAACTGGACTGATCCAATTCTCTTGGCAAGGGAGAACTACCCAATGTAAAGCACACAACAATTCCCCCTTTTCTTTTTAACTAAATGACTATAGTATCAAGGGTGTGGAGTGAACAGAAACATATATCATACAGGCATTTTTAAAAAAGAAACTGGCACAAACATGGAGAAACATATAAGCAAGTAACAAGAACCAGTGTGCTGCCAAGGGAAGGCCTGAGGGGGCCTTTTTCGCCTCTGTGGGCAAAACTTTATCAGTTTAAAAAAACATTTCTTGCCTCTTGGGGCGTACTTTCTTGCCTCTGGGGGGCGTACTTGCCTCGACAGGCATTTGCATGGGGGCGGGGAACGGCCTAGAGTCCCAAAGGCAGCTGGCTGCAATTTACTTACTATGAAACAAAACTTGTTATTAGCATATTTCTAATAGAGAAGGAATTTGAGACTTTTACATAGCAACAACGTCTTTTAACCTTTTTTTTACACCCATTCAAGATGGAGTTGTGTGCAGGAAAGGAAACCTCAGGCATGAGAATAATTAGCATAGCCATTGTGCGATCTACCATTTCTAATAGAGAAGGTAATGGAGAGTTTTACATATCAACAAGTCTATTTAACCTTTTGTTTAGACCAACTTAGTTAAAATATATTGATTGTTAACTAATTTTTATCTCAGACTTTAAATGTAAGTTAATTTTATCTTTATGAGAATTACCTTGAAAACCTTTTTTATTTAACTTTGACTAGTAAGAATTTAGCCTAAAAGTTACTGTTTACCAAACTTCAAACATACACATAAACATGGTCATTAATACACAAGGAGAGAAACCTTTGTTACGAAGACATGTCATTTTAAACACGAATTTAAATCTGTACTGTCTTAGTTGTTGGGGGGGTGCATTGTCCAGTGGTGGTCTCTTGGGCAGCTTCACTTCTAGGAATTGCAGGTTGCGATCTCTGCACGAATCTCTGCATACTCCAGCTTGTCTGCCTTCAGACCAGAATGGAGGCTGGAGATCTCGTGTGCCTAGTTTCGGCAGGGAGCCCGGGGGTCTGGGAGGTCCGGGATCATTCCAGAATTTATAGCAAGAGGGCAGGCAGGCCACCATTGTAGAAGGCGTTGGCCTAGGTGCCCAGGGGTGGCGGCCATGATAGGCCGCCACAGCCCTGCCCCATGGCCTTGCCATGTCTGCTGCCCTGTTCGCAGTGGCCGAGCAGCGTGGAGGGATCACACATCCAGTGCCCTGCGCTACGTGGTGGAGAGCCGGCTCCTGTGGGCTGGCCTGCGTGCTGGCATCGGGCTCTTGCGTGGTGGAATCGGGCTCCAGCGTGTTGGCATCGGGCTCCTGCGTGCTGGCATTGGGCTCCTGTGTGGTGGCATCAGGCTCCTGCGTGCTGGCGTCAGCCTCCTGCGGGCTGCGGGGCTGCAGGGCTGCGTGCACGGTGCTCGGGTTTGTCTGGGCGCAGCCGGCTGGCTGGCTGTTTAACCAGGTGGAAACAGCAGCTCCGCGCCTTGCCTCCCGCCCGCTGGCTATTCTCGCTGGATGTTCTGAGTTCGCCCGAGTGAGTGGAAAACACAGAGTGGTCCAGACATAAATGTTCCATAAACAGCAAAAAAGTCTCGTGAAGAAAGAGCAGAGGCCTTTGGAGATCTCTTCACAAGCAGAAGAGAAGGCCATAGTACATAGGTAGCCAAATTGTCTTTACTTATCTGTGAGATGTGCAGGTCAGGTCCACGTGGGCGCCATTTGTTGTTAAAATTTCGGAGGCTCTAGCCGGCCAGGCTAGCTTCACGGGTGGGTAACAGAGATGACCAGAAACATACGGCTGGGCAGGGAAGCTGTATTTCTTTATTCATGAACAACGATTCATAAACTAATATAATCTAATCACCAAACAGGACTCTGCTGTCTTTTGCGGTGGTGCAAGCACTCTCTCTTACTCTGGAACTCAGGAACCCCTCTTGCAAGCACTCTCTCTAACTCTCTAACTCTGGAACTCTCCAACTCTGGAACTCTGGAACTCTGGCGGGGTTCCTTCGGGTCAGGGCCAAGCAGGCCCGTGAAACTAACTGGACTGATCCAATTCTCTTGGCGGGGGAGAACTACCCAATGTAAAGCATACAACACACCAAAGTAAAAGACTCTTTGGTGGGTGTATTGGGTGGAGAATTACAGGTCCAAGAAGGATGACAGAGGACCTAGTTGGGGTTGTATTGTTATAGGGAATACTGGGAAATGTTATACATATACAAACTATTGTATTTACTGTTGAATGTAAAACATTAATTTTCCAATAAATAAATTTTTAAAATAAAGAAAATAAAATTCAATCTGATTACCAATTTGAAGTTTTAAGTGTTTACATTGAAGGAACATGTACACAGAAATGTGTTCTATGCATCAAAACTTTGAGACATGGGGCTCATTTGATAGCTTAGTGGGTTATGTGCATGTGGTGCGAAGCATAAGGACCGACGTAATGATCCCGGTTCAAGCCCCTGGATCCCCACCTGCAGGTGAGTCACTTCACAGGTGGTGAAGTTGTTCTGAAGGTGTCTATCTTTCTCTCCCCCTCTGTCTTCCCCTCCTTTCTCCATTTCTCTTTATCTAACCAACAACGATGACAACAACAACAATAATAGCAATAGTAATGACTACAACAATAAAACAAGGGCAACAAAAAGAAAATGAATAAAATAAATTTTTAAAAAATGTTAAAAATTTTGAGACATTCAATCCATTTTCTACTCTCATATTAATTAAATATTGCTCCATAAGACTATAAGTTAAAAGAAGTTTATATTATCACTCTTCCCACCACCAAAGTTCTGTATTAAACCCCAACTACTTTAACCCCAGTGAAGCTGAACACCTACCCTCAACCTCCACCCAAACATTTTTACTTTGGTGGCATACTCCAAACTCAGATTCTGCTTTGTGCTTCTTTTCATGTTCTTCTTTCTCAACTTCTGTTTATGACAGGCATCATTCCTTATGCATCTTTGTCTGACTTAACAATTTCTTCTAGCTCCATTCACGATGGGTCAGAGAAGGTGGGTTCATTTTTCTTAATAGCTGCATATTATTCCAATGTGTAAATATGACAGGTTTCTAAGAAATTCATCTGTTGTCGGGCATCTGTTTTATTTCCATGTTTTAGCTATTACAAATTGTGCTGCTATGAACATAGGTATATACATATCTTTTTGGTTGGGTGCTGTGGTGTCCATAGGATATACCCCTAAAAGAGAAATTACAGGATCATATGGGATGTCTACTTGTAACCTTGAGTGCTCTCAAGATAGATCTTCACAGATGTTCGACCAATTTACATTCCCACCTAGTGTAGGAGGGTTCCTTTGTAACCACAATCTGTCCAGTATTTGTTGTTGTTGTAATTGTTGATGTATAACATTCTCAAAGGGGTGAGGTGATATCTCAATATTATCTTTATTTGCATTTCTCCAAAAAGTCTTTGACCTGGAGCAATTTTTGAAACTCTTTTGTAGTGAATATCTGTTCATATCCTATGCCCATTTTTGGATGGGATCATTTGCTTTTTGTTGTTGTTGTTGTTGGTTAGTTTAGTGAGCTCTTTATATATTTTGGTTATTAGTTTTTGTTCTTGATATATGGCATGTGAAAAATCTTCCATCCTCTGTGCGTTCTTTCTGATTGGGTGATGGTTTCTTTTGCTATGCAGAAACTCTTCAATATAATAGTCAATTGCTTTGTTGTTGTTTTAGTCTTCATTGAAATTGGGTTTATATCATCAAAGATATTCCTGATGTTTATGTGGGAAAGTGTTCTATCAACGTTTTCCTCTAAGCATTTGAGAGTTTCTGGTCTAACATCCAGGTCCTTGATCCATTTGGAATTGACTTTTTTTTTTCTGGTGAGATAAAGTGGTTCAGTTGTATTCTGCTGCATGTTTCAACCCAGTTTATTCAGCTCCATTTATTGAAGAGAGTGTTGTAACTCTAAAAATTTGGGACCCTTTATCAGGCGGATACAAGATGGCAACTTTGGAGCCACAGCTGCCCTGAGCTCCAAGAGGCAGCATCTTGCAACCCATTATCTGCTGCATAGGGTAGGATACTGGGCTCTCTGTAGGAGGGTGAACATGGGTTGGTCAGAGTGACAACAAAATATGGTCCCATAACTCTCTCTTGGGCTGACAAACAGAGGTCAGGGGGACAAAGGAAAATCCTCTGATTATTTCTGAGCTCACCTCCCACCCCAGTTCAGCCCACAGGTGCAGTGCAAAAGCTGCTCCTAGATGACTCATGGCTGAGCTATTTTCTTAACAAGATTCCTGGCTCCCCAGGGGTGTCATTCCAAGTCTCTTTCTTTAACTTCTCTCTCTCTCTCTCTCTCTCTCTCTCTCTCTCTCTCTCTCTCTCTCTCTCTTGTTTTTGAGTGCCTGGAGCTCTATTTGAGTGACAAAATACCTGACCAATAGGTGCCTCATCCTGCCCAGGGAAAGACTACCTGGAGGTTTTTTGTTTGTTTGTTTGTTTTTGGGATAATTCTTACAATTGGCTGTCTTTGCTCAGGTTGATTGAGCCAATCTGGAGCCATCCAAGCTGTAGACTGACTGCTAGGGTTGTTTAATCTATTCTATTTTATCATTACTATTTTATGTATGTTTGTCCCTCCCCCCCTCCTTCTTTCAGGTTGACCAAAATTAAGTGTTATTACTTTTTCCATTACTAGGTGACTGGGTATCCATTATGAAAGGAACCTGTTTCACTCTACCTCTTCCTTCCACTCTCCTCTCCTTTTCCTGTTCTCCTAGCTAAGTAAAAAAAAAATCCTTTCACTGCTCTTTTTTTTCTTGTTCTTATCTTCTTTTATCCATTCCTCCTTATTTTGAATTCACTGATACTCATTTGTGAATTATTCTGTGGAATAAATATGACTCATAGTGGACTCTCTGTGCCTGTCTCTGTTCTTTACTTCCCTTTCTCTGCTTGCTATCCCTAGAAATTTCAGTGGACAGTAGATTTGCATAATTGTCTTTTCTTGCTTTTCCTTTTCTCCTGCCTCTTTCTTTCCCTTTTAGATTTAGTTGATATTTTTTCTTGAACTGGAGGTGTTGTTTGGTAACTGGTACTGGTTAAACTGCATCAATCCTTGTATCAGTTACCATTGTTGTAATTTCTGAGGTTGGTGACTGCATTTATCATAAAGGTATTTAGTATAGCGAGGCTTGTACTCAAAACACAACAGATGAAGAATGACAGAACAAAATATTTAAAAAATCAATAAAAATGGTTAAATCAAGAGCAAATAAAACTTATACCACAATGAATCAAGACAGGAGCCCAGGAGAAACTCCAAATAACTCAGAAGTAACCACAGATAAAAAAAATGTAAGAAATAGTAAACCTAATAATCACAGAAATGAAGACAACTATGGAAGAAAGGGCTATCAGAATTAGGGAAACAACAGATGAGACCCTCAAGGAAAATATTAGGTACCTCAAGGTAATTAGATAACTGAAAGCAAAAATAGATTAACTAAATGGTCAATTAGTACAGCAAGCTAATAATAAAACTGAAGAAAGAAACTGATGGAAATGAAACTAGGCTAACAGAAGCAGAAAATAGAATTAGCCAGACAGAGGATGAGCTAGAGAAAATTAATAAAGATGTAATAGAGACCAAAAAGAGATTGAGAGACATTGAAAACAACAACAGAGACATATAGGATGATCTCAGAAGAAATAACTTTCTATAATTGGCCTACCAGAGGAAGAAAGGGGAAGTAAACACTCTAGAGAAAATAATAAAAGAAAACTTTCCAGACCTAAACAACAGAAAGGACATTAAGATTCAAGAGGCCCAGAGAGTCCGAAACAGAATCAATCCAGACCTGAAGACACCAAGACACATCATAGTTACAATGAAAAGAAGTTCATAAAGAAAGGATCCTAAAGGCTACAAGGTCGTTCATTTGGGCTTCTTCTTGGTGTTTAATATGTGATTGTATGGCTATAAGTTTCCCTCTCAGTACTGCTTTATCTGTGTCCCAAATATTTTGATAGGTTGTGTCTTCATTTTCATTAGTTTCCAGGAACATTTGAATTTCCTGTTTGAGTGAGGCTCTGACCCAGTGGTTCTTAAGGAGCATGTTGTTTAGTTTCCAAATTCTATGTCTTTTAATAATTTTCCGTTTGTTGTTAAAAGTTAGTTTTACTCCACTGTGGTCTGAGAAGATACTTGGGATGATTTCAATGCTCTTGAATTTATTGATGCTGTCTTTGTGGCCTAACATGTGGTCTATCCTTGAGTATGTGTTATGTGGATTTGAAAAGAAGGTGTATTCCAGTTTTTGGGGGTGGAGGAGTCTGAAAATGTCCAAGAGGTCTAGTCTGTCAATCTCTTCATTCAATTCTCTTGTATCTTTATTGGTTCTCTGCTTTGTTGATCTGTCTGAGAGTGGGGTATTGAAGTCTCCCACTATTATTGTATTACTATTGATGTATTTTTGAAATTCTTTCAGTAGATGCTTAATGTATTTAGATGGTCCCTCGTTGGGTGCATAGATGTTAATGATTGTTAAGTCTTTTTGGCTGATTGATCTCTAATCATTATGTAATGTTCTTGCCTATCTTTTATTACTTTATTTAATTTAAAATCTATCGTATCTGAGATGAGAATGGCTGTTCCTGCCCTTTTTTGTGGACTGTTAGCCTGTATGATAGTTTTCCATCCTTTCACTTTAAGTCTGTGTTTATCTTGTTGTGACAGATGAGATTCTTGCAAGCAGCATATGGTTGGGTTATGTTTTCTGATCCATCCCCCCACCCTGTGCCTTTTGATGGGTGAATTTAAGCCATTGACATTTATTGATATTATGGATTTAATGTATTGTAGTGCCATTGTTCTAAAAAACAATTTGTTTACTCTGATATATTACAAGTATTATAGTGATGTTCTTGTTTATAAGAGGTCTTTTAGTACCTCTTTCAGGGCTGGCTTGGTGATAGTTGCCTCCTTTAACTGTTGTTTGTCTAAGAAGGTTTTGATCCCTCCATCTAGCTTGAATGAAAGTCTAGCAGGATATATTATCCTTGGTTGAAACCCTTTTTCATTCAGGGCTCGATAGATATCTTGCCACTCCCTTCTGGCTTTTAGAGTTTGAGTTGAGAAATCTGCAGAAAGTCTTATGGGTTTTCCCCTGTATGTGACTTTTTGTTTCTCTCTTGCAGCCTTTAGGATCCTTTCTTTATCCTTACTTCTTCTCATTGTGACTATGATGTGTCTTGGTGTTTTCAGGTCTGGGTTGATTCTGTTTGGTACTCTCTGGGCCTCTTGCACCTTGATATCCTTTCTGTTATTCAGGTCTGGGAAGTTTTCTTGTATTATTTCCTCTAGAATGTTTTCTTCCCCTTCCTCTCTTTCTTCCTCTGGCAGGCCAATTATACGAATGTTACTTCTTTTGAGATCATCCCATATGTCTCTGTTGTTGTTTTCAGTGTCTCTCAATCTCTTTTTAAGCTCTTTCACCTCTTTCTTAGTTTTCTCTAACTCATCCTCGGTCTGACTAATTCTGTTTTCTGCTTCTGTTAGTCTGCTTTCCCTTGCCTCAGCTTCTTTCTTCATTACAGCTATTTCAGCTTTCAGTTCTCTAATTGTCTCAAGATAATCAGTATTTTCCTTGGGGGTCTCAACTGTTGTTTCCCTAATACTGCCATTCCTTTCCTCCAATGTTGTTTTCATTTCTGTGATTAATAAGTTTATTATTGCTTGCATACTTTTCTTATCTATGGTTACTTCTGACTGATTTGTGGTTTCTTCTGGGCTCTTGTCTTCATTCATTGGGGTAGCAGTTTTATTTGTTTTTAATCTACCCATTTTTTTATTTATGTGTTTCTCTCTTTTTTATGCTCTGTTGTTCCTCAGTTGTTGTGTCTTGAGCACAAGTAACACTGTACTAAATACCTTAATGACAATTGCACTCACCAACCTCCGGAATTACAGTAGCAACTGAAGTAAGTATTGAAGGAGTTTAATCGTTACCAGTTAGCCAAACAATTTCTCCAGTCTGTGAAAAAATAGTAACCAAATCCCAGTGAAGAAAGAGAAAAGAAAGAGAGGATAGCAAGAATAGACAGTTATGCAAATCTACTATCCAGTGTATATTCTAGGGGTAACAAGAGTGTAAAGGGAACTAGAGCAGAGATACACACATAGAGAGTCCACTCTGGGTCAGATTTCTTCCCCAAAGTAATTCACAAATTCAGAAAGGCAAAGAAGAAAGAAGTGTATGACAAGATAAAAAAAAAGAGATAGAGAGAGATAAGAGAGAGAAAAAGGAGAAGATAAGAAGGGTTGTAATTAAAGAGCAGTACGAGGAACTTCCCAAATGTGTATCAGTGAATTAAAAAAAAAAAAAAAAAACACCCTGTTTGGTGGTATGGGGTATCCTGCTAGTAGCTGGTCCCAGGCACTGCTTATGGGCGGGGGGGCGGCGGGAAGGATGTATGCTTGAAAATTAAAAGGAAGAAAAAAGAATTTTTTTCCCCTATTCTAATTCTTAACCCAAATTAAGTTATAGACACCTCCTTGGTGTCACCGCTATGGCCCCTTATTGGCTGGCCTGCTAAAGGCAGAAAATCCTATTGTTTACACGAGATGTGTCCGGAGCTCAAAGGCTAACCGCTTCTCAGTCCGCCATCTTCCGGGAAACCCCCCCTCCAGACTCTTTTAAAGGATTTCTCAAAAATGAAAACTAGCTCCAAGTCCTTTGATCCAATGAGAGCTATACTCAAGAAGTCTTTGGATCCACTCTCAGGGTCGCGGTGGACCCTGGAGACTCCCAAGAGGAAGCCCCCGAGCTAAAGTGCTCTCTCCAGGTCCTCTGACTGCCGCGCTCTGCAACCGGCGGAGGAGCCGCCTTCCTGGGCGGGTGGAGGACAATGCCTGGCACACTCACCTTGCCCGGCGCCGCCTGGGAATTCTGGAGCCCCGCTAGTCCATGTCACCTTTACTCTAATTCTTAACCCAAATTAAATTGTAATCACTTTTTGGTGTCACCCCTTATTGACTGGCCTGCTAAAGGCAGAAAATCCTACCGTTGCCAACGATGCGATCAGAGCGCTTGCTGTTAGCGACTTCTCAGTCCGCCATCTTCCTAACCCCCTCCCCTAAAGGCTACAAGGAAGCATAACATCCCCAGATCTCAAACTATACTACAAGGCCATCATAATCAAAACAGCCTGGTACTGGAACAAAAATGGGTATGCAAATCAGTGGAACAGAATGGAAATCCCAGTACTAAACCCCTACACCTATGGACATATAATATTTGGTAAAGGGCCCATTTTTTTAAATTTATTTTTTATTTATTTAATAAGGGAGACATTAACAAAAACATAGGATAAAAAGGGTACAACTTCACACAATTCCCACCACCACCACCAGATCTTTGTAGTTCATCCCCTCCCCTGATAGCTTTCCTATTCTTTAACGTTCTGGGAGTATGGACCCAAGGTCATTGTGGGATGCAGAAGGTTGAAGGTCTGGCTTCTGTAATTGCTTCCCCGCTAAACATGGGCATTGACAGGTCAATCCATACTCCCAGATTGCCTCTCTCTTTCCCTAGTAGGGTGGGGTGTGGTGATCCCAGCAGGAGTTTGGGATTATTAGCATACAAATGATGTCACCCTGAGGAGGTGCTTCAGAGAAGGGAATGTATAAAAGCAAGGGACTTTGAGCACTTGAGTCTCTTTGGCTGTTGCTTCTTCTCCTGGTCAGAAGCATAGCAAACAAACCCCCAGCCATGGCTACCTCCCCTGGGAACTGAACACCAGCAGCCAGCTAGCAGAGTCACACATGTTCAGTGGTCAAGTGGGTCTGCAGGACACATTGGTGGGGTTGTCTGTCCAGAGAAGTCTGGTTGGTATCCTGCTAGCATCTGGAACCTGGTGGTTGAAAAGAGAATTAATATACAAAGCCAAAGAAATTGTTGAACAATCATGAACCTAAGGGCTTGAATAGTGCAAATTAAGAGTTGGAGGCTGGGGGTCCTCCATTTTGTAGATAGCTACTAGTCATATTTTAGTTAAATTCCAAAGGGCCTGTAGCTATACTAGTTTTTTTTTTCTTTTTCTTTTTGCCCCTGAGCCTGAAATCTGATATGCCAGTGGATCCAAGTTATTGATGATGTCATGGCTGGGAAAAGGTCCATAAATCTGGATCAGGGAAGAAAGTAGCTCCCTAATATGGGAAAGGGGTATAAATATTGACTGTAAATTCCATCAATTTGATCACTTATTTTTTTATCTTGTTTATTTTCTCTTTATTTTAATGATTTCAGTCCTTCTGGTTGCTTTAGGGTTCTTTTGTTCCTCTTCTTCTACATCCTTAAGTAATACAGTAAGGTTGTTTCTTTGAGCTTTTTCTTTTGTGTAATGTGTGCCTGTATGGCTATGAGTTTTCCTCTAAGTAATGCATTAGCTCTGTCCCAAATATTTTGAATGCTGTGTGTTCATTTCATTTGTTTCTAAGAGCATTTGAGTTACTTGCTTGAGTGCCTCTTTGACTAAGTGGATATTAACAGTATGTTGTTGAGTTTCCAAATTTTGTGACTTTTACTAATTTTCTGTTCGTTGTTGAGTGTTAGCTTTACTGCACTGTGTAGAAGCAGATGCTTTGTATGATTTCAGTGCTCTTGAATTAGTTGATACTGTTTTTGTGGCCTAACATGTGGTCTGTCTTTGAGGATGCACTCTGTGGATTTGAAAGGAATGTGTATTCCAGTTTTTTGGGGTGAAGAACTCTGAAAATGTCCAAGAGGTATAGTCTATCCATCTCTTCATTTAATTCTCTTGTTTCTTTGTTGATTCTCTTCTTTGTTGATCTAAGTGTGAGAGTGGGGTGTTGAAGTCTGTCACATTACTGTATTACTATTGATGTATTTTTGTAGTTATATGGTTGTAGTTATATAGTTTGATGTATTTAGATGTTCCCTCATTGTGTGCATAGATGTTAATAATTGTTAAATCTTATTGATTGATCCTCTGATCATTATGTAATGAACTTGCTTATCTTTTATTTCTTTATTTAATTTAAATCTATTGTGTCAGAGATGAGAATGGCTGTTCCTGTCTTTTTATTTAATGGTCCATTAGCTTATATGATATTTTTCCATTCTTTCACTTTAAGTCTCTGTTTGTCTTATTGGGTCAGATGGATTCTTCAAGCAGTATATGATTGGTTTTTGTTTTCTGTTCCATCCTCATACTTTGTACCTTTTAATAGATGAATTTATGTGATTGGCATTTATTGATATTATGGATTTAAGGTATCAGTGTCATTATTTAACAATATTTTATTTGCTCTGATATATGGCAAGTATTTTGGTGTTGTTCTTGTTTATTAGAAGTCTTTAAAACCTCTTTCAGGCCAGGGTTGGAAATTGTTTCCTACTTTAACTGTTGCTTGTCTGAGAAGGTTTTTACCCCTCCATCTAGTCTGAATAAATGCCCAGCAGTATATAGTATCCTAAAAAAGTTTGTACCTTTTTTCTTTGAAGGCTTGATAATTATCTTTCCATTCTCTTCTGAGAATTACAAGATATCTACTGAGCCTTTAAAGAAGGAAGGTATCTTATGGGTTTGACTTTATTTTTATTTTGCAGCTTTCTTTATTCTTACTTCTTTTCAATGTAATTATGATGTTCCTTGGTATATTCATGTCTTGGTTGATTCTTTTTGGGACTTTCTGGGACTCTTGAATCTTAATGTCCTTTATGCTATTTAAGGCTAGGTAATTTTCTTCTATTATTTCATCTAGGATGTTTTCTCCCCCTTCCTCTCTATCTTTCTCTGGTAGGCCAATAAGGAATGTTACTTCTTTTGAGACTATTCCATATGTCCATATATATATTTGGCTTTTTTACCTTCTTTTCAGTTATCTCACCTCATCCTCTGTCTGGCTAATTCTGTTTCATGCTTATGTTAATCTGTATCCCCTTCACTTAGTCTCCTTCTTCAGTTCAACTATTTTTTTACCTTGTTTGGTTATAGTATTAGCTAATTCAGCTATCTGGCTTTTGAGCTCAGCTCTTTCAGCTTTCAGTTCTCTAATCACCTCAAGATAGCTAGTATTTTAATTGAAGGTTTCATGTTGTTTCCATATTTCTGATAGCATTTTCCTCAATAGCTGTCCTCATTTCTGTGATTAATATGTCAATTTTTTATGATAACAATGATAGGGACTGCCCCACACTCTAAAGGGAGACTGGGTCAATATACTCTTCCACTTGAAAAAGACTGGTTCTGAAATGACTGCAGGCTAGAATGTTACTAGCTATTATCATGGAATGTGAGTTCAGACATACATGGATGCAGAAGTTACACAGGCTCCTGTGATGATTATGGGCCCCAAATCAAATAGATGGGGGTTGCAGTTTACAGTAATTATATACTTTTGCCATATTCAGGAGCTACTCTCTTCCCTGATCTAGCTTTTTAGTCCTAGTTCCAACTATGATGCTATATTCCCAGACAATACTTTCAGCACACCTACATGTTAGGTATCAGGATAAGGAAAAATCAGTAAAGCCATGGGTCCCTTGGAATATGCATAAAATAGACCTACTAACATTTTCAAAAATTGAGATCCCAAATCCCACCTAATATATATTTACCTTTAGGTTCCCTATTATCAATTTGTTCTAGTTTCTATCTTTGTGATTTTATGGGGATTTAATTTAATCCATACAGGCTTCCAAGTTACAAATTTTGGATATATCAAGTCACATGAAAACAATTAAAGTCAGAAGAAAACACAATGCACAACAAAAGTGAGAGATGTTTAATGCATAGAAGCTATACATGCTAATAAAATTAGAAAGAAAATTAATCAGGTTAGTTATATGTTGTATGTATGTATATTTCATAGTTGACAATATATAATAATAGTCCTTAAGGGGATATTTGAATTTACACATCAATTGAGAGCTTAATTTGTTAATAACAAGGTTCATAATTATAATAAAGTTTCACTAATGATATTGATTACTTCATTGTTAAGCAACAAATCTGTTAGAGTAATTTCAGTCAGTTTACTGTTCATTTATTTATTTGTATTTTATTAATTTTTTAAGGAAAGTGTCAATCTTATTTTTACAGGCAAGGGATGCATTTATCTTCTCTAGATATATACAGGAAATGTAGGCACTAGCTAGAGCAATGCTATCTGAACTCCTTTTTTAAATTTTTATTTATAAAATGGAAATAATTACAAAACTATAGGCTAAGAGGGGCACAATTTCACACAGTGCTCACCACCAGAGCTCCATATCCAACACCCTCTCTTTATATATTCTATATTCTTTGTTGTTCTGGGATTATGGGCCCAGGGTCATTATGTGGTGCAGAAGGCAGAAGGTATGGCTTCTGTAACTATTTATCCAATGAACACGGGCATTGGCAGGTTGATCCATACTCTCAGCCTGTCTCTCTCTTTCCCTAGTGCAATGAAACAGATACAGAAAGAAAGATGTACAGAGAAAGAGACCAGATCACTGCTCATCTCTGGTGTCTAGTGTTGCTTGGGATTCAAAGAGAGGTTTCTGAGTCCCAGGCATTATGTTTTTTCTAGAACCCATTTT
The DNA here is from genome assembly GCF_950295315.1 of Erinaceus europaeus. Taxonomy (NCBI): domain Eukaryota; kingdom Metazoa; phylum Chordata; class Mammalia; order Eulipotyphla; family Erinaceidae; genus Erinaceus; species Erinaceus europaeus. The sequence goes on along the minus strand of NC_080175.1, from coordinate 47,966,111 downwards.
TTCTAAAATCTAGGTCTTACAATCCCTTATTTTATTTTTTCATTATATTTATGAATGCATTTATTTATTTATTTTCTTCAGAATTATCACTGAAGATTGGTGCTTCCACTATTTCTTCTCTTCATCTGGCTGGCATTTAATTCTTTCTCCCCTCTTTTATTTCTTCCTTTATTTATTTACTTTATCGTTTTTTATTTGCTAAGACAGAGAAAAATTGATATGGAATGAAGAAATGTGAAATAACACAGAGTAAGAATTAAAAGTAACTTGGGCAAATCTGTATGCTTTAACAAGACCTCTTATTTAATTCAATATCATCTTTTAAATTTTATGAATTGAGATGAATTAATTAAAGACATATTTAAGTTCTGTGAATTTGAGATTTCAGTGAAAGCACAGATGTTTAAATAAGGGATACTATTGTTGAAGCTGAGGGAAAGTGTAAGACAATAACATGAAACCAGCACCCAGCACTAAATCATCCACTTGCAGTGGCTACTGTAACTTATCCATCGTATTTAATGATCTCAGAATAGCCTTGTGGTATGAGCCCTCCCAGCAGCCAAGTCTTCCTGAGTTCCTGCAAGGTGGTTTTTGTTTAAACTCAGATTCACTTCCTATCACTGTGCCTCTTGCACAGTAATAAATGGCTGTGTCCTCAGCTGTCACAGAGCTCAGCTTCAGGGAAAACTGATTCTTGGATGTGTCTTTTGAGATGGTGGCTCGGTTCTTCATAGATGGACTGTAGTAAGTACTACTACCACCACCATATATATATCCAATCCACTCCAGTCCCTTCCCTGCTGGCTGACGGATCCAGTTCCAGCCATTACTACTGGATATGGATTCTCCAGAGACAGCACAGGTGAGGGACAGTGTCTGTGCTGGTCTCACCAGTCCTGGGCCTGATTCCTGCAGCTTCACCTCTGACAGGACACCTAGGGACAAAAAAAAAAAAAATCATGCTTGTCACTCTTACACAGTTGTAGCCATCTCAATAGAACAAGATTCAATATCTGATCCCCTCACCATTTGGAGCTGTCACCAGACAGAGCAGAAACACAAACACTCTCATTCTCTTCTAGATTACAGGGCTGCCTTCCCCAGATACCTCAGCCCTAAGTGAGTAGACAGCTGGATGTATTCACAGCACAAGGGGATTTGACTTAGAACTGGGGGAATGATTTGCATATGGGCTTATTTTCATTATAAGAATAGAAATATTTTCACCCATTTACACAAGTACTATTCTGATAGTACATGCAGCTATATATAAATGCCATAAAATGATATAAATTATGCTGAGGTCATGTATGCTATAGAAAAACCTAACAAGATTTTCAAAGTTAACCCAGTTGCCAAGTAATTTGATTATAGCAATAACTATCTATTGTCTCTTTAAATCCTAACAGCATGAACATGTCCCCTTCTCTATAAAACCCATAAATTTCCCAGTCCTGGAACCTCTAGGGTGGGGCTTAATTTCCTGCATTCAGCTCTCAGTTTATAGCAACATATACTACATGTACTAATCCCAACCCAGTCAATGCAGTAAGAACCACCTTGGCATTGTACACTTCAGACTGTGTCCAGAGATGTCAGGCATAGAATATTTCCCTCAGTCACTCCAAAGCTAACCAAAGTAAGCACCACAAAAGCAGAATAAGGGGGAGGTGGGTTTAGCACACATGGTGTGGTTTAGCACACATGGTGTGAAGTCAGTGTAAGGATCCCAGTTCAAGCCCCAGGCTCCCCACATGCAGGGGAGTTGCTTCACAAGCAGTGAAGCAAGTCTGCAGGTGTCTATATTTCTCTCTCCCTCTGTGTCTTCCCCTCCTCTCTCTATTTCTCTCTGTCATATCTAACAGCAATGACATCAATAACAACAAGAAGAAAAACAAGGGCAACAAAATGGGAAAATAAATTTTTTTTAAATAAAAAAAAAGCTGAATAAGGTCAAGAGGCTGGAATACTTCAACGATGACTCTTTAGTCATAATCAAGCCACCCCATCAGCGGGGGCTCTAATCAGGGAGTCCTGAGATTCCCAAACAGACATGATGGGCATAGACCTTGAATAAATCACTTTCTCCATTGTTACTGGTCATCTCTATGGAACAACACAATAGACCCCTTTGTGGGCATCCATAGGACCTTGCTCTTAATGTGGATCAACAATGATAGAGAATGTTCCATCCTCCAAAGGGAGGCTGGACAACATACTCTATGTTTCACCTGAGGAAGATGGGTCCTAATATTGGAGCAGCTTGGAACATTCCTACTCATGGCAGCAGAATGTGAGCTCATATCTACAGGAATGCAGAGGTCACATAAGTGCCTAAGCTGAATATGGGCCCCAGATCAGATTAAATTGATGGGATTTAACAATCAACAATATTAATGCACCTTTTCCATATTTGGGAGCAACTCTTCCCTGATACAGCTTTCTAGCCCTTTTTCCAGCCATTATATCATCTCCCCAAACAATAAGCTGGGTCCACCTGCATATCAGATGTCAGGCTCAGAAAACAAAAACAAAAACAGTATAGTCATGGGACCTTTGGGATATAACTAAAATAGGCCTCCTATCTACAAAATGGAGACGCCCCAACTCTTCATCAGAACTATTCTAGCTTTTAGGTTCATAATTAGTAAACTTTTTTTTTTGGCTTTATATGCTAACTCCTTTTTCAGTCATCAGGTTCCTGATGCTACCATGATGCCAATAGGACTTCCCTGGGAAGATGACCCCATCAATATTTTCTGGAGCCAGCTTTCCTAAAGCCCCACCCCACTAGGGAGAGAGAAAGACAGGCTGGGAGTATGGATGGATCTGGCAACACCCATGTTCAGTAAAGAAGCAATTACAGGAGCCAAACTCTTCTTTCAGCCACCTGGTCCCAGATGATACCATGATGCTGGCTGGACTTCCCCAGGCAGACAACCTTTCAATGTGTCCTGGAGCCATGCTTCCCCAGAGGTCTGCCCCACCAGATGAAGATAGAGACAGGCTGGGAGTATAGACCGACCTGTGAATGCCCATGTTCAGTGGGGAGGCAATTACAGAAGCCAGACCTTCCACCTTTTGCACCACATAATGACCATGGGTCCATAATCCCACAGGGTTAAAGAATAGGAACGTTCCTACTCATGACCACAGAATGTGAGCTCCTATATACAAATATGCAGAGGTCACACCAGCTCATAAGCTGAATATGGGCCCCAGATCAGATCAAATTGATGGCAGTCAATAATATTTATACACCTTTCCCATATTTGGTAGCTACTGTCTTCCCTGATCCAGCTTTTTGGTTATTTTTCCAGCATCTCCCCAGATAATAAATTGGTCTCAACTGTATATCAGATATCAGGCTCTGAAAAAAAAAGTAAATTAGGCCTACTAACTACAAAATGGAGACCCCCAAATATTCACCTGTACTATTCCAGCATTTAGGTTCATTATTAGTCAACAATTTCTTTGGCTTTATATATTAACTCTTTCTTCAGTTATCAGGTTCCAGATGATACCATGAGGTCAACCAGACTTCCCTGGCCAGATGACTCCACCATGTGTCCTGGAGCCTGGCTTCCCCAGAGCCCTGCCCCACTAGGGAAGGAAAGAGACAGGCTGAGAGTCAATGCCCATGTTCAGCAGGGAAGCAATTACAGAAGCCAGACCTTCTACCTTCTGCACTCCATAATGTCCCTTAGTCCATACTCCCAGAGGGTTAAAGAATAGGAAAGCTATCAGGGGAGGGGATGAAATATGGAGTTATGTTGGTGGAAATAGTGCTAAATTACACTCCTCTTATTCAATGGTCTTCTTTGTGTTTCCATTTTATTAATAAAAATTAAGAAATAATATTTGGTATCAGTCATATAGTGTACATACTTAATAATTGGACATGGATTTCATCATAAGCATAACTACTAGACAGAATTCACATAAATTTTAATCACCAAATTAATATAGCCCAGGAACTAACATTTTAAGAAGCTAACAGTGTAGAGATTCATGAAGAGCAGCAAAGACACCAAAGTCCAGTACCTGCCATTTTTAGTGTAGAAGGGACTTCAACCTTTGTCAAGCACATAGAAAAATTTGAGCACACTGGAAATTCAAAGAAATCTGTATCTACTGAAGATTACTAAAAACATTGTGGGTGTTTAAGTTACCTTTAATAATTTATATGTTTTCCATATACTACTTGAAATGTAAAAATATATCCACCAATTTTATTTATAATAGTTTGTATAAAGTTTGTATTAACAAACTTGCCTAAATGTTTTCCTAAAAAGGGCCATGTACATAAAACTTACATTATTTTTATCTTACATTATGTTTATCTTCATTTAGTTTTATAGAGCAAAGGTATATTGATAAAGATGTTAGAGAGGGAGAGAGAGAGAGACATCTGCAACCCCCTTTAAAACTTGTGAAGTGTTCTCTCTGTAGGTAGAGCTGAGGTTTTCAACAATGGTCTTATGCACTGTAACATGGCACTTAACAGTTTGAGCCATGACCTAGCCAAATACACATTCATATTTTGATTCATTATGATTAATTACCTAAAGCAGTAAAATTATCTACTTTCAAATCAATTGTGATATTTAATGTTTAGTAATCATTATGTCAGTGATTAATGAAAATTATTGTAAATCAAAGTACTAAAATCATAGAAAGTTTGTATGTAATTAACAGAAGATTCTAATTTTTTCAGGTAAAGGCTATTAAGAAAAAAATCACATTGAGTATGAAGGATTAATGTATTCCTGAAAAAAAAAGTCTGAGGCTAACATGATCTTTCATTTAACACATTGCACACATCAGTAAGACACATGAGATTAAGTGGATAAAAGAAATATTCCCATCATTCAGATAAGACATCTGACACCTATGCTTTAATCATATGTGTCAGAATACTGGAAAGTAATACCTGAAAGATTGAGAATATAACCTCCTAGTGATTTCCTCTGTGGAAAGCAAATTTGAGGAAAATCTGACAATAAAGTTTAGGTGTTTTGACAGAAAAACTTTGGGTTTTCATAGAGGCAGTGTGAAGGGATCTTGCATTTTGTATCAGTAAAACTGAAATATGATTTTCAAACATGGGGAGGATCCTTATGAAGGTCCTTATTAAAGGAAACAAAACCTCAAGAAAGAGAAGAGTCATCCACTGAAATTCCTGTGATCTAACATTGTTTCTGCCTTGAGTTTGCCTGCTCTTGACACTCCTAATATTGTTGTGTATATAATGTCCCTTGGGGAATGTAATTGATCCTGAAACCTTTACCTCATGTACCATTTCAGTTGTTTTGAGCCAGCCACCACAATGTCCCTCCCTGTGTATGTGGTATAGTAACTCATGGCATGTCATTAGCAGTCACAGATCAGAGCAGAAGGAAGGCCTTATTTCTGAATGTGTTTCTGGCTGTGTATAATGACTCAAAAAGAAGTTTTCATGATGTTATGTTTGCTAAATTAATCAACACATTATTATGCAGACTGGCCTAAATTTCTTATAACCCCCCTTGATAAATCATGAATTTGACTTTTGGTGATTCTTTTGGGCACTTCTTAGTATAGAAAGTGATACATTTAAAATTTTATTGACCATAAGATTTCCATGAAACTAGTCTCAGGTTTATAATTTGCATGATTCTGTTCTATACAATATGTGAGTTTATGAGTCTCCTTAGACAATAACTTGGATCCACCTGAATATCAGATTTCAGGCTCAGGGGAAAACGAAAAAGAAAGAACAAAAAATCCTAGTATAACCAAAGACCCTTTGGAATATGACTAAAATATGCCTACTAGCTATCTACAAAATGGAGACCCCCAATTCTTCATCTGCACTATTCCTGCCTTTAGGTTCATGATTAGTCAACAATTTGTTTGACTTTATATGTTAACTCTTTCCAGTCTCCAGGTTCCAGATGCTACCATGATGCCAACCAAACTTCCCTGGACAGACAACCCCACCAATGTGTCTTGGAACTCCAATTCCTCAGAATCCTGCCCCACTAGGGAAAGAGAGAGGCAGCTTGGGAGTATGGATCAAACTGTGAGTGCCCATGTTCATTGGGTAAGCAATTACAGAAGCCAGACCTTCCACCTTCTGCATCCCACAATGACCTTGGGTCCATACTCCCAGAGGGTTAAAGAATAATAAAACTGAATGATGACAGAGGACCTAGTGGGCGTTGTATTGTTATATGGAAAACTGAGAAATGTTATCCATGTACAAACTATTGCATTTACCATAGAATGTAAAATTCCCCAATAAAGAAATTTAAAAAAAAAGCAATGTAACATCACGACTCCCAAATTATGAATAAAGGTACTCTGCACTACTGGGAGAAAAAAAAAAAAAAGGAAAGCTATCAGTGAGGGGATGGGATATGGAGTTATGGTGGTGAGAATTGTGTGGAGTTGTACCCCTCTTATCCTATGGTTTTGTCAGTGTTTCCTTTTTATAAATAAAATAAAGTAAAAATAAAAAATAAGAAATACAATCTTCACCAAATATATATATACATACATACACACACACACACACATATATATATATAGTCCATTTTATATATTCTGCATCTGAGCTGGGACCTGGTTGGTGAGATCCAACATAATGTGGTCTGATTGCCCCCTGGTGGTCCTGGCTATTCCTGCATTTCAATCCTGCATTTCTGCAGGGGGAATTGTCCCAGAACTCCTCACATCCCCTGTGACATTCAAACAGTGAGTACATGCAAGTGCCTTCAGTGTCCACATACTTCAGTGGCATGGAGAATTTTGTCTTGGAAAATCTCTGTAGTTGGATACCCAGATCATGAGATATGAATCATTATATATGTATCCATTATCCCATATGTGATCAATTCACTACAGTTATTTCTTATGGAGTTAACATATCTAGAACCAATACCCACAGTCAATAATGAAATAGCACAATTAAGTAGATTGTTCATGGGTGTTTCCACTCTTGTACCTGACTCCTGTCTCTGACAAGTATATGCTTATCTGCAGTTGACACCATCTGCTCAAGGCTTGCTTGACAGCTGAGACCTTCTGTTTGAAGGGCTGTAACCACGATCAACACATAATTTTTATACCACATCTCTGCTTTTCTAAAAGTCCAACATTTGTAAAAAGATATGAGGGATTCTCCATAGATTAAATTAGGTTGGAAGATACACCTCCTGTGTGAATTATGTCTTTATAAGTTGTGAAATGCTTCTATAAATGCTCTCTGGACATACTGTTATAAGCAGGAAAGAGATGACATACAGAAGGAGACTCTTTAGTGCTCACACCCAACAAATAATTGATAGTACTTACACAGAGTACACATGGCAAATAAATAGAGGAAGCAGCACGATGTTGTTTCCCAATAAGAAATAACTATCACATTTTACATATATCAATATAAGACAAATGGTGTGTCCAAACCAATTGCTTGCTTGGAACTTCCTGAGAATCTATCTTTTTAGCTTCTTGTCCCTTCTCATATATTTAATTAATATTACATCTTTAAATCAATATAACATGTCCCTTAGAATTTATAAATGGTAGAAAATTGCTGAGGCAAAATAAGTAATAATTCAGCATAATAGAAAATATCTATAATTTGCAATATATATTTGTTTCTTTTTAAAAATTATCTTTATTGGATAGAGACAGCCAGAAATTGAGAGAATGGGGGATATAGAGAGGGAGACAGAGAGACACCTGCAGCCCTGCTTTACCACTCACAAAGCTTTCCCCTCTGTAGGTGGGGACTCAGGGGTTGAACCTGGGTCTTTGTACATTATGACATGTGTGCTTAACCAGGTGAACCACCACCTGGCCCCTTAATTTGCTTTATATAAATTTAAGTTTCTGTAACTTTCATTTTCCACAGAAAAAGATGTCTTTCACTTTTTCTTGGTTTACCTATCTTACCCTTCATCTCTCTTCACATAATCTGATATTATGGAGTACTTAGTCTAAGATGCACATCAGCTATATTTCATAATTGTGTATTGCTTTGATCATAAAGCATTTAATGGCAAGGTGTACATATGAACGTTTTCTTAATTTTCACAAATTCAAATATTATGGGAGATCTTCAAATTCCAAGATTTTAGGAATGTTTGATTTATTCAATTTAAAACACAACATTCACTATTAATTTTTATATTCTCTTAAGTTCAGAAAAGAAACAACTTGTATTCCTAAACATGTATACAGAAATAGATAACATAGCTTACATATTATTAAGTTAAAATTATATTTATTTATTTAATTATATGTAGGGGCATATGGGACAGTACATTACTCTGAAATTACAATGCTGAGAATTAAACATTGAACTTGGGATGATAATGCTGTTTTTTACCCACTTCATAATCATTTGTTCCACAAGATTCATTAGAAATGTTTATTAATTAATTATATAAAAATTCAAATTTTATTCTTGTCACTCTTGCACTGAAAGGATAAACCAAAATCATGTCACTTAGGTGCAAAAGATAAACTTTACTCCATTCTATGTGATCTTTAAATAAAGTTCACTCTGACTGAAATACAAACACAAGGGATGCACTGGATATTTAAGATAGAGGTGCAGGGTGGGGTCAAGGTGGCTGCATGAAGACAGCACCTAAGCTGACTTTCTACAGAAAATAAATAATAATATTTTAAATGGGCAGGGGTAAATAGCATAATGGTTATGCAAAGAGACTCTCATGCCTGAGGCTCTAAAGTCCCAGGTTCAATCCCCTGCACCATCATAAGCCAGAGCTGAGCAGTGCTCTGGTAAAAATAATAATAATAATAAGTAAAATAAATAAATTTTAAAAATATATAATATTTTAAATCCTGTAATTTCTTAGTGAATAAAGGATTCACAGGCCAGTAGGAGAGAAAACACAGAGGAGGGGACAAAGTGAAACAAGGTGGAAAATAATAAAACATCTATGAATTTCTTTTTTTCTTCTTTTTTATAATTTATTTATTTATTTTCCCTTTTGTTGCCCTTGTTTTTCATTGTTGTTGTAAATATTATTGTTATTGTTATTAATGCCTTCTATGTTGGATAGGACAGAGAGAAATGGAGAAAGGATGGGAAGACAGACACAGAAGGGGGAGAGAAAGATAAACACCTGAAGATCTGCTTCACTGCTTGTGAAGTGAACCCCCTGATAGTGGGGATCTGGGGGCATGAACCAGGATCCTTACACCGGTCCTTGCACTTTGTGCCTTCAGTGCTTAAGCAGCTGTGCTACTTCCCAACTCCGCATCTGTGAATTTCTAAAAGCATGCTGGAAAGGTCAAAGGGTAGCTGAACTGTGATTCTACCTTTACACCTCCAAACCCATCCCCCCAGGATAGAGGGTGTTTATTTGTGAAATGGGATGATCCAGAGAGAAAAAAGGCCTCTTCCCTGTTTGAGTAAAACTCATCAAGCAAGATTCAGGGTTGAAGCTTTTGTCAGAATGTGGGAGTGAGGGACCATGTGACCTTGTCTGTGATTCTGAGCTACAGAGAGTCCCAAAGAAATCTGACAGGCTCATAAGTGTGTGTTCTGAAACAATATATATTTGAGCATATAAGTATTCTGTTACTCCATTAACCCCTTCCCAACTTGCAGAAAATGCTAGTATACTGGGCTAGTGTCACTGAAGAGAGGATCCAGGAACTTGTGGCAGCGTGGTAATACAATTCATGTGGATGCTCCAGAGTCAGGTGTGAACACAGTGGGTTTAGGCCACGTTGAGCTAGCAAAATGGCTGCCTCCTGCTATGCATGCCTGCCCCTCTCCGTGTCGGGACACAGGAGAGAAAAAATGGGCAAAAACCAGGAACAGCATCAGGTTTTATAGGGTAAAAAGTGGAAGTGGCAAATCAGGATGGAATTGGCTAGGGAAGAGGGTGGAGGGGAAAAAAGGCATTCTGGGAACTTCCTTAGTTGTGGTTGCTGTCATTTTAGCTAGGGGAATTAGCAATACCCTGAGGGGGTAATGTGGTGGGGGATATGTAAATAATACTTGCTTGGAAATGTAGTGGTTTATGGGCCCTGCCAATGTTCAATCACATCTGTAAAATATCCCAACACTAGCACTTTAACAGAACATGCTAAAAATATAGCTGAAATGAGGTATGAAGTGGAAGGAAGGGAGAAAAGAATAAAAGAAACATAAAACAGAATTAGGTAGATTAAGGATGCATTAGAGAAAGTGAAGGAAGAAGAAACAGTTAAAAAAAAAAGAGGTTAAGAGACATTTAAAACAATAGCAGATTGGATGGCCTCAAGAAAAAAAAATGCATGCATTACTGACCTACTAGAAGAAGAAAGAAAAAAAGAAGGAACAATAAACCCTAGAGGAGATAATAGATGGATCAGAAAACACAACCCAACCATATGTTGTCTGAAGGAATTCCACCCAATTCAGGAAGACATACACAGACTCAAAAAAGGCATGAAAAGCTATTCTCATGTCTAACAAAATATATTTTAAAATAAATGATATAGGCATAGATATCATACAATTCTCAGATAATCAATCAATTAAGATAATTTAGTAATTATTAGTATTTAAACATCCAATTAGCATCCACCTAATTATGTCAAACATCTATTGAAAAACCTACAAAAATCCATAAATAACAACACAGTAGGAGCTTTTAATACTTCACTCTGCCATTTAGACAGAACATCTAGGCAGAGAAGTAATAAAGAAACAAGATAATTAAAAATGAAGAGGTAGAAAAATACATCTTCTAAACATTTTCAGAGTACTTCAGCCCATGATATTTGAATATATATTATTTTCAAGTATGCACAGACATTCCCAAAGATAGACTGTATATTAGGTCACAAAGACAATGTAAACAATTTCAAGATACTTGAAATCATCTCAAGAATCTTTTCAGACCACAGTGTAATTACTAAAAGTAGAAAAGAAGACTTTCTCAATAAATCATGCTGAGAAAACTGGGTTGAAACATGGAAAAGAATTAAACTGAACCACTTTATCTCACCAGAATCAAAACTCAATTCCAAGTGGACCAAGGAACAAAAACCACCAAATACCTAGAGGGAAATATTGGTGTAACACCTTTCCATCTAAACCTCAAGGACATATTTCATTATAATTCCCAATTTCAAGGAAGACTAAATAAAAAAAAATCAATTACAAAAAAACTTCACAGCAAAAGAAACCACCACCCAAAGAAAGGTACCCCTCACAGAGTGGGAGAAGATCTTTACATCTAATGCATCAGACAAGAGGCAAATAACCAAAATATATAAAGAGCTCACTAATCTGTCATCAAAATTCATGGCGCTGGTATGCCAGGCTAGCTTCGTGACAGTAGACAGATGACCTAGGACACAAGGCTGAGTGGAGCTGTATTTCTTTATTCACGATCCAAGGGTACTAAAAACTAATCTAATCTAATCACCACACATTTCTGTCCTGCATCTTTCTCCTCCAGCAGCAGCAGCAGCAGCAGCAGCAGGAACTCCGGAAGTACATAGGGATAGGGGGTGGGGAGAAGCAAGAAGCTGAAAAAGCAAGGGCTACACCAAATCTCCTGGAGGCAGGGGGAGTTAGACCAAACCAATGTAACAGAATGACCATATAAATAGACCACAACATCAAGCAATGTAATGGAAGAGATCCCAGAAGCAGAACTAGAAGCATACCAACAATCCCCCCTTTTCTTTTTAACTAATTGACCATAGTATCAGGAGTGTGGGGTGAACAGAAACCTATATTGTACAGGCATTTTCAAAAAAGAAACTGGCACAAACATGGAGGAACAAGTAAGCAAGCAACAAGAACCAGTGTGAAGCCAAGAGGAGGCCTGAGGGGTGCATTTCTGGCCTCTGTGGGCAAGGCTTTATCAAGCTAAAGGAAATTTTCTTGCCTCTGTAGGATTCTCTTGTCTTGATGGGCGTTTCCTGCCTCTGTGGGCATTAACTAAAAAGGAGGGAAGGGGTATTGACTATAGAGTCCCCAGGCAGCTGGCTGCAGTCAGTCTTTGAGAAACCCAGCAGCATAATGGGAAGCTACGGTAGTGCTGTGTACCAGTAAGTCCAATAGAAGTGCCAGTTCAAAGCAGATGTCCACCGAAGAATTGCCGGGGGGTGAATTGTTGCATGAGGAAGGTCAGCCACTGGAATTCCACTTTTATGTGGAGAACTTGACAGCTGCAATTCACTTACTTATGAAACAAAACTTGTAGCAAGTTAGAAGTTTACCACAATTGATAACTCTATGATTATAATTGGTTTAAGTATCTTTATAAATTTGGAAAGTCTCTTTTGTTTTATTTTAAGGCTGCTTAAGCAATTTAAGCACAATAAAATGCAGTAAAGCAAAGAACCACTGCTAGAGCCTCAGGCATGAGAATTGTGCAATCTATAGTTCCTAATTGAGAAGGTATTTGAGAGCTTCACATATCAACAACGTCTTTTTTTCACCTTTTTTTACACCCATACAAGATGGAGACACACCCTAGGTGTGTGCAGGTATTTTAGACCAACTTACTTAAGATATATTGATTTTTAACTAATTTTTACCTCAGACTTTAAATGTAAGTTAATTTTACCTTTATGAGAATTACGTTGAAAAGTTTTTTCATTTAACTTTGCCTGGTAAGAATGTAGCCTTAAAGTTATATTTTTAACTGTAAAGCTAATGTTTTCCAAACTTTAAACACACACATTTTGTTAAGGAGACATGTCATTTTAAACACGAATTTAGATCTATAGTGTCCCAGCCATTCGGGGGGTGCGCAATCTGGAGGTGGCCTCCAGCGCAGCTCCACTTCCAGGAATTGTAGGTTGCCATCACTGCACGGATCTCTGTGTATTCTAGCTCCTCTGCCATCAGAGCCGATCTGGGGATCTCGGTCAGGGGGCCTAGACCCGGCAGAGAGTCTGCAGTCTCCAGGTGGTCCAGGATCTGCCCAGACTTCATAGCAGGGGGGTGGGCAGGCAGGTCGTGCAGACGGCATGGGCTGAGGTGCTCCAGGGTGGGGGCCAGGATGGGCTGCATCCCTGCCCACAATGTCTGCCAACCTGCTCCTGGAGGCCGAGAAGCGTGGAGAGAGCCCATGGCAAACGCCCCTTATCCCGCGGTGGCAAGTAGGCTCCGGCAGGCCGTCAGTGGGTGGAAACCAAAGTATGGTCCAGAGCGAAATGTTCCAGAAACAAAGAAACAGTCTCATGAAGAAAGGGCAGAGGCCTTTGGAAGCCTATTCATAAGCAGAAAAATAGCCCATAGTGGATAGGTAGCCAAACGTCTTTACTTATCTGGGGGATAGGCAGGTCAGGCCCCACGTTGGGTGCCATACGTCATTTATAATTCACGGCACCAGTATGCCAGGCTAGCTTCATGGTGGTACACAGATGACCATGGACACAAGGTTGAGCGGAGAAGCTGTATTTCTTTATTCATGAGGCAATGGTACAAAAAGCTAATCCAATTTAATCACCACACAATTCTGTCCTGCATATTTCTCCTCCAGCGGCAGAGTCAGGAACCCAAGAAGTATGTAGGGTAGGGGGCGGGGAGAATCAAGAAGCGTGAAAAGGCCAGGACCAAACCAAATCTCCTGGAGGTAGGGGGAGTGAGACCAAACCAATGTAACAGAATGACCATGTAAATAGACCACAATGTCAAGCAATGTAACAGAAGAGATCCTAGAAGCATACCAACACTAATCCAACAAGAAAACAAATGGAAAGGGTAGCTCCCATTCTTGAAAAAAAATTCTGTGGCTAGAATTATTTAGCTCCTTTCCCAGGTCAACTAAGAATAACAAAGAAGATAAACTAAGAACACAATGAAATAAGACTCAGAATACTTTGGGTACTCAACAAGTCATGGGTAAATGTTTAAATATGTGGCTAGTGGACAGAGGATGGACTAATAAGAGAATCCTGGGACTTAAAGCCCTTAACTACTCCAGAGCAGCAAATAACATTCCCAAAGTTTGACAAATGAGTCAACAGTCTGAGTTTTATTGACAAACAAACTCCAGAGAGGAATAGAGGATACCCTAAGGCTCACCAACTGCAACTGTAACTTTCCATTGCTATTGCTCTTTAGAGGCTTGAGCAGCAGCTTGGAGACCCTGTACTGAAACTAGGGACAGAGACATGATCAGGCAGTCAGAAGACATACATTCCCAATGGTCTGGAAGTGTAGTTGTATTACGGTAGCCTTTCTACATTGTTCTCCCCATAAATTCAGAGAAATATTGAATAATTGCCTCAGAACCCATGGGGTACAAACATGATTTGTTTAGAAACTCACAAGTCCAAGGACTGCTGCCCTTCTTAGCTCTTGGTCCTATCAGAGAAGCTTAAAGGCCCTGAGGCTTTGGAATTTGGGGCATGGAACTCTCTTTGCATAATCATTGTTCTATCTCTCTCCCACCCTGTTTTATCTCTAGGGTCAGAGTGAGTAATGAAGCTAAAAATCTACTTATAGTTAAAAAGCCCACAGGCTCCTGGGAAGATAAAGAGCCAAAGAGGGTTTAACAGTCACCTTGCTGTTGTTAAAATTCAGAGCTTCAGCTGGCCGGGCTAGCTTCACGGGCGGGTAACAGAGACGACCAGAGACGTATGGCTGGGCAGGGAAGCTGTATTTCTTTATTCAGGAACAACGATTCATAAACTAAATCAAACTAATCACCAAACAGAACTCTGCTGCCTCTTTCCCCCACGGCGGCGCCAAGCACTCTCGAACTCTGCCACTCTGGAACTCTCTCGGGGTTCCTTGGGGCGGGGACAAGCAGGCCCGCGAAAACTAGCAGGACTGAACCAATTTTCTTGGCAGGGAGAGAGCTAGAACAACCCAATGTAAAGCATACAACAATTCCCCCTTTTCTTTTTAACTAAATGACCACAGTATCAGGGGTGTGGGGTGAACAGACACCTCTATTATACAGGCATTTTTAAAAAAGAAACTGGCACAAACATGGAGAAACATTTAAGCAAGTAACAAGAACCAGTGTGCTGCGAAGGGAAGGCCTGAGGGGGCCTCTTTTTGCCTCTGTGGGCAAAACTTTATCAGCTTAAAAAAACATTTGTATGGGGGCGGGGAATGGCCTAGAGTCCCAAAGGCAGCTGACTGCAATTTACTTACTATGAAACAAAACTTGTTATTAGCATAACCACAGCACAATCTAAAATTTCTAATAGAAAAGGAATTTGAGACTTTTACATATCAACAACATCTTTTTAACCATTTGTTACACCCATTCAAGATGGAGACACACCCTAGGTGTGCGCAGGAAAGGAAACCTCAGGCATGAGAATAATTAGCATAGCCATTGTGCGATCTACCATTTCTAATAGAGAAGGTAATGGAGAGTTTTACATATCAACAAGTCTATTTAACCTTTTGTTATACCCATTCAATATGGAGACACACCCTAGGTGTGCACAGGTCTTTAGACCAACTTAGTTAAAATATATTGATTGTTAACTAACTTTTACCTCAGACTTTAAATGTAAGTTAATTTTATCTTTATGAGAATTACGTTGAAAACCTTTTTCATTTAACTTTGTCTAGTAAGAATTTAGCCTTAAAGTTACTGTTTACCAAACTTTAAACACACACATAAACATGGTCATTAATACACAAGGAGAGAAACCGTTGTTACGAACACATGTCATTTTAAACATGAATTTAAATCTGTACTGTCTTAGTTGTTGGGGGGGTGCATTGTCCACTGGTGGTCTCTTGGGCAGCTTCACTTCAGGGAATTGCAGGTTGCGATCTCTGCACGAATCTCTGCATACTCCAGCTTGTCTGCCTTCAGACCGGAGCTGAGGATCTCGGCCAGTGTGCCCAGTTTCGGCAGGGAGCCCGGGGGTCTGGGAGGTCTGGGATCGTTCCAGAATTCATAGCATGAGGGCAGGCGGGCCAGCCTTGTAGAAGGCGTGGGCCTAGGTGCCCAGGGGTGGCGGCCATGATAGGCCGCTGCGGCCCTGCCCCATGGCCCTGTCATATCTGCTGCCCTGCTCACAGTGGCCAAGCAGCATGGAGGGATCACACATCCAGTGCCCTGCACCACGCAGTGGAGAGCCGGCTCCTGTGGGCTGGCCTGCATGCTGGCATTGGGCTCCTGTGTGGTGGCATCGGGCTCCAGCATGTTGGCATCAGGCTCCAGCGTGTTGGCATCGGGCTCCAGCGTGTTGGCATCGGGCTCCTGCATGTTGGCGTCGGGCTCCTGTGTGCTGGCGTCGGGCTCCTCTGTGCTGGCGTCGACCTCCTGCGGGCTGTGGGGCTGCAGGCGCGGTGCACGGGGTTGTCTGGTCGCAGCCGGCTGGCTGGCTGTTTAACCAGGTGGAAACAGCAGCTCCGCGCCTCGCCTCTTGCCCACTGGCTCTTCCTGACTCCTCTGGCTGTTTTGAGTGCACCCAAGCAAGTGGAAACCACAGAGTGGTCAAGAGATAAATGTTCCAGAAACAGCAAAACAGTCTCATGAAGAAAGAGCAGAGGCCTTTGGAGATCTCTTCACAAGCAGAAGAGAAGGCCATTGTACATAGGTAGCCAAATTGTCTTCACTTATCTGAGAGATGTGCAGGTCAGGTCCACGTGGGCACCATTTGTTGTTAAAATTCGGAGGCTCCAGTTGGCCAGGCTAGCTTCACGGGCAGGTAACAGAGATGACCAGAGATGTACGGCTGGGCAGGGAAGCTGTATT